>NC_028645.1:79889478-80012848 GCF_001406875.1 Solanum pennellii
TATATATATATATATATATATTGATTTTCTCCGATGAAAATTCTATTTACATTTTTGAGGTGTTAGAAATCTGATTTTTGCGGTATCAAATTGTATGTTAAGACAAAGAATATTCAAATTAAAAAGAAAAGTTCAAAATATTTTATTCTTCTTTTTTTCTTAGCTAAATGAGGAAAATTGAATTGGTTTTTCTTTTTATTTTCTTTACTAAAAAGCACATGATTGATGGTAGCCTAAAGAAAAGCAAACGTATATAGGCATTCTAGTAGATCAACATGGCCTATGAATAAATATGTTGTACATTATTGAATTTTGTAACCTCGTGTGACATCATTGAAACTTTGAGTAACTTTTCTATTTGTAGTTATTGTATTTTTCGAAAATACGAAATGAAAAAAATATATATACTCCACAATAACTCCACTATATATTTGCTAACATTGGAATTTAGTTATTCTACTTATAGCATCAATCAAATGTTTGTATATATGATGTTTTATTTACTTCCTATGTCTTCTTTAACTCCACTAACTTGTTCCAAAATAATTGTTAATTTAGAACTTTAAGATTAAAGTTAAAATTGTTACTCACTCTGTTTCAATTTCTCTAATTTTATGTAGCCTTTTAAAATCGTAAAGGTATATTTAATTAAAACTAAAATAGTAAAATGAATGATAAATATAATTTATTATCGCTTTTTTTGTAAAAGTAAAATTTTGATATACAGGTCATAAAAAATGAAACGAGGAGTAATAAGAAAGGTAAGATAAACTTATTTTTCTTTTTTCGTTTTTCATCTGATATTCAGTATTTGTATTAGAGTTAGCTATTCTGAATTCGCTCTCCATTCCAAAGGAATCCTATTTAAAATTCAAATCTGAAATATCTGATTAAGAGAGAAGCAATCTCATCTACCGTATGGGTAAAAAAAGGTTGAGAAAGAAGGATGAGTGTAGTTGTCTCTCTATCATGATATATCTCATTTTAATAAATGGCAATAGTCTTATTAGGGTGTTGTGTCTTTGACTTGGACTGACACCTTCACCTCCCTCTTTCATTTCATTGAATATCATCAACAATAATAATAGAATCCATCTATCCCCACACCCAACCTTCAATAGCCATTCTCTTCAATTCTTCTTCTTCTTTCTTGTTTCCTCTCTTTAATTGCACATTAATTACCTCACACACACACACACACTATATACCTTCATTTTGGCGTGCAATGGGTGGCATATCACACCAAAATTTCTCTTTTGCAAAAATAGCCACTTTAACTTTCCTCTTGCTTACTCCACTTGTTTCTGCTTTTCGGATAAATCCCACTAAAACACTTGGTAAGTCAATTCACTTTTGCCTCATTCTTTTCGCCACCGTTTAAGCTAGCGTTTGACTATAAATTTCGCATCAAATAAGATGCATGTTGGCAAATACAACGTTTAATTTTTGTATTTTAGCCTTTAAAATTTATGGATAAACGGAAGCTTAATTAATACCGTGTGAAGATGTTTTTGTTGATGAATTATGATAATACTATAATGCACGATTATGTATAATGTTTATGCTTAATCATTCTGGATAACTGTTTATTACAGGCTCGCACATAGTTAGCCTTTTTTAATCGACTAGTTGTAAATTCTGCATTTTTTTTCTTTTTTCCAAACTTATTTTAGAATACTATCTCTAATTATTTGTTCATTTTTAAATTAACATATTAATTAAAAAAATAATTATATATATAATAAATTTATCATTTTACTCCTATTGATTATGAAGTAATGAATTAAAAATTTAATTTTTTCAAGAAGTTTTAAGTTTTTCAAAATAATTAATTGAGGGTATAATCAGTAAAAAAAAATATTCTTCTTTTATTTGTCAGATTAGACAATGGATAGGTAATTAAAAACAAATGGAATGCACTTATTTAATTTGTACCTTATTTAAAAACTTCTTTTCCGATTAATTTAGATTTACGTGTGATATGTGCGGTTTTTGGAAACACCTATACTGTTTATATTGAATCGTGTAATTTTTCTTAAGAGGAGTACGCATGTGCTATTATGTAGTGTTTGAAATTTATTAGTTTGATTGATTTGAATTTACGCGAAGTTAATTATGTGTGTGTTTTTGTGAAACATAGGTGGTAGTGAGTCAGATATAATTGAACGAGTTGTGACTCAAAGAAAACTGAGTGGACCGGGTTCATCACCACCCACCTGCAGATCCAAATGTGGAAGGTGTTCGCCGTGTAAACCGGTTCGGGTTTCGATTCAACCGGGTTTTAGTTTCACTTTAGAGTACTACCCTGAAGCGTGGAGGTGCAAGTGTGGAAATAATCTATTCATGCCTTAGAAAAAAATCAATTAAATAGTTAGTACATTACTTTTTCTTTTTACTTTTGTATTTAATTGTTTTTATTTTTAACTATGTACTAGTAGTTAATTAATCATTCTATAATTATCTGAATTAGACTCTTATTTTTAGTTGTAGAGTAATTTGTAAAGTTAATTTTTGCACTGTGAAAAGATAAAAAGTAAAAGTGGAAAAAAGTATTTTGTTGTCTAGTTGTACCACTGATTCTTCTCTTTTTCATGCGAAATACAGAACATTGGAAACATAATTTTATTATTTTGAGATTGGAGACAAGTGAGGACATTGAAAATAAATTATTTTGCGATTAATTTATTTATATTTCATCTATTCATTTTTATTGTCAGGTTGTAATTTTTAAAAATAAATTTAATTATATAAATTTATTATTTAAAATAAAAAAACAAATATTTAAAACTAAATGAAAATTTTTATAAAGTTTGATTTATATATATACATAGTAAATCACCAAAAATGATATATTTTTAAATGAATAAACAATTAACTTTACATTTATTGTTTTACTCTTGATAAGGAACCTTAATATTCAGATCAAACAAATATTATGACATGATGACACTTTCGTTGAATTGATATTGATTAATTTCCCACTAATAAGTTTATTGAGTCTCACAATTTGCTCTATTTTCTCTATTTTTTTCATTTATAATGTAATGCTTTTTTTTTATATGATATGAACTTTTGTCTCTAGACACTCTGAGTGTCATTAATTTATTTTTTTATGTTAGGTAGGAAAGACGAACAGGTAGAAAAAATCAAGCTAAACCATACATTTAAGTTTTCTTATACTGAGTCTTCGTTTTTAATTAAAATAACGTAGCGTCGAATTTAATTAAGACGAAGGGAACACTATTTCTTGATATATGAATTCTAGTGAATATTAATTAAAAAAAGGTAATTCTAATACATGCCTAAATATTTAAAATTTTGTCAAAATAAAATAGATATTTAACTAAGAATATTGTTTTTTCCCAACTCAATAAAAAATGCTTTCCAAATTTCAGAATGATGCATGAGTGTGAAATCAATGAATGAGAGAGTATGGGCCTACATGTGTCATTTGTGGGCCATTGGGCTGGGCTCAGTTAGATAGGCCTCATTTAATGCTGAGTCAGAGTTGCAGATGGGCCGTGTGTCTCTACTGGAGAAAGCCTGCTGCAATACACTGTAAATGGAAATATAACACTGTCAAATCTTATTTACCCACCCAATTACTGAAACCTCACACGTGCACCTTTTTTTTTTTTCATCTGACTTTTCAAGTTTGTATTGGTGTTCTGAGTATTTTGGAGTCGCACACTGTAAGATGTAATTGTGTTGATGCTTTTAACTTGATTCTTTTTTATAGTCAAAATTCGAACTCAAAAAATCAAGTTTAGAGTGAAACGATTTCACTACTTTACGACATTTCATGTTGGTGAGCTTAACTTCTATTTTGTAAGTTTATATCAAGTTCATTTCTAGAGAGTTCTGCGACATTATTTTTTTTAATTTTCTATTAGATATTCGATATTTATATTAGAATTCGACTAACTTCAGATTTACACCTACACTCAAGTTAAATGTTTTCAACAAAAACAATTCAAATCTAAAATTATTTGATAAAAATTTAATAATTAAAGGATACTTACTACTCCCGTACGACATGATTGGTTATAGCATATCATTTGGTGAAATATTCAGATTCACAAAATGAATGTATGGTGTAAAATGTAAATCTCCACCCAATTGTAGATATTTGATTAAACCATAAGAAACAGACAAACAAACTTTCGCCACATGAATTTAAATGAAATTCTTATGTAAACGTGCATTCCATCAAGATTAGTTTTACTTTTATAATATAAAGTCCATGTAACCAAAGAATTAGCATTATCAGCAGAAATGGCAATCGAGGTGAGTTTCCAATTATTATTTTCTCAAAAAATGTTCGCGTTCAGTTAAATTAAAACACCTAACGTATTCTGATAAATTATTGATTAATTGATTTGTGTTTAAGTGTAGGCATGGTTTATGGATGAAAATTCAGAAGATCAGCGGCTACCGCAACAGAAGAACCCACCGGAGTTTGTTTCAGTGGAGAAATTAGCAGCAATCGGAGTTTTATACTGGAAATTGAACCCTAATGATTACGAGAACGATGAAGAATTGAAAAAAATTCGTGAAAGTAGAGGCTACAGCTACATGGTAATTCTGTTATGCTGTTAATTTTCTTTCAATTTATTGATTTTGCTTTAATTTGCTTGATTAATGGAAAATTTGCACTTTTTAGGTTTTTACTGGTTTATCTTTAATCGGAATATTGGGGGTTCCGCAAAGCTTAGGTTGAAATTCTATATATATTTGTTGTGAAATAACTTGAATATGTTCATACAATAAGATTCAGAACTCATAAATTTCAAAATTTTGAATTTGCTCGAGACATCTGGTTAAGAGCGGAGAGACTTTACTTACTTACTTGGAGGTAGATTATTTGAGATGAGTGTTGCTTTTGATTTACTTAATGGAATGGAAGAGCCACTTTGAGGTTCCCTCTGAAATGAGGAATGTAAATGGAGCCATTACGAAGGAAGGTTCGAGCTCAAATTGGTCCTGGGTTGGGAACGGGAATTGAACTCTATGAGATCGAATGTCATGTGTACCTTTTTTGTTTATCTTAAATTGCGGAGAGCCTGTTAAATTATGATACGGAGTAGTAATTAACCTAAGTTTTTTCCCAACTGCACATTCCTATAATGTGAACTAAAGTCTGTGAATCAATTTGCTTTTGGAGTTAATATTTGATTCTTTTCAAGTTTGTGTGAACCTGTCTTCTGAATTCTAAGAAGCACAAAAATGAGTTTGTAGTGATTAGGCATAATGTGAAGCTATTGTAACAAGGTTTATGACTACCTCGCAGCAATCTGTCGATTTTCTACTTTAGATCTCTTGATTGGTAAGTTTTTGACATTATTTCCGAGATAAGACTGATGGTAAATATAGAATTGCCATTATCGTAGCAGGTTAAACATGTGCAAACTATACATCAGCTCTTTAGAAGTGTGTTTTGTTCAGCACACATGGTCATCTCGTATTCTTTGTTGCTCACAATTTACTCCACTCACCACCACACAAATCAAAACTTGCAACTTCAGTTTCTTAATTCTATTAGTCTAACGACTTAAAATGTAGTTCGCGCGCTGATCTGTGTGATTATTCTCTATATGTTTAAAACTCTGTTTCTTTTACCAGCTATTCATAATGAGCTGCACCATCATTTTCTTAGTCTTACATGTTTCCTCTCCAAAGGACTTGCTGGATTTGTGTCCTCAGAAGGTGGATAACTATGAGCAGAAGTTGAAAAATTTCTATACGGAGCACATACACGCAGATGAGGAGATACGTTACTGTCTGGAAGGGAGTGGATATTTTGATGTGAGAGACAAGGATGATCGCTGGATTCGCATCTGGATGAAGGCCGGTGATATGATTGTCTTGCCTGCTGGGATTTACCACCGGTTCACCCTAGATACTGATAACTATGTCAAGGTGTGTTGAACTTCGAGTTCCTCTTTTACGAAGCATAGAATAATAACTTTCCTACTTACCAGTGACTCGAACAAAGATCATAGAATAGTAGCGGAAAAATTACATCTCAAATATCTGGAGAGCATTTCAAACTTGGTGCATAATTGATAACCTAAAATTAGTAATGCAATGACTCTGTTCGTGTACTTGGTACATATTGTTAACAAGCCTTAGGGAATGGACTAATAGTTCAAGCTCTATCCACATCATTGGTGACTCATCTATGTAACTTACAAATTTGAAAGGTAAATAATATGATATGTGATTGTTGTTTACGCGATGTTAACTATGCTTTACATTTTGATGATTTTGTCGTGCAGTTGATGAGGTTGTTTGTGGGAGAGCCGGTGTGGACGCCTTACAATCGACCACAAGAAGATCATCCAGCAAGGAAGGAGTACATCAAGAGTGTTACTGAAAGAGTAGGAGTGCCTCTTACAGCACACTAAGACATATTTGAGCTTTGCAAACCTGAGAGTGAGGCAAATTATTGAAACTTGGTAATAAATTTTGCTGCCGTGCTGCATATTGATTGTTGTATGTTTGTATAGAATATGTTATGTATATCTTTGAGTTATGGCTGTGTAAAATGAAGTTCCTGTATTTGGATATCAAAGAGTCTTTAAGACTAGTTGCAACTTTATCTTTAGATGGCCAGTCACATGCATATCCTCTGTTCCCAGTCTTGATGGACAGAGTTACCTGATAACTATTGTGGCAGGTGGCATGTATCTCATGGATTTAGTTAAGATACGTGAAAGCTGATTCGGACATTATTGAAATACAAATATTTTATAGCACTCAAGTTGATACATACTTTGCAATAACAAAGTTCAAATTGCACGTGAACAACTAATCATGTCAATAAGATATATGCACAAAATTATTATTACAAAATGACTCTAAACCTTGAAGACCTTTCATGAATTGTTTATAATTAGTACTTTATTTCCCACCTCCACTTGAATAGTGTTTAAATACTTAATACAAATGTTAAAAGTTTCCAATGGGCTATGATAACCCGGTTAGCAGTTTTTGTCGATCGATTCTTCATAGAATTCGGTCGAAAAAATAAAAATAGTGAAAAATTATGTGACGTGATAAATATTTAGAGCGTACTTATGATATATAGCTATAGTTTTAGAAGACTAGAAACGTAGTTATATTTTGAGTTTTATAGCAAATATGCACACTTGCACTTATACAATATCTTCATACATTTTCAACTTATACTATATGTGTTGATTCTCATTTCTATGTCTGAATACAATTCGTTCATTAACACATGTAATGTATCTCTCATACAACAATATGCAAACTATAGTTGTGTTTCATAATTATACTTTAAATCATAGCCATTTATAAACTTGTATATGTGTATGTATATTTTACCTAGATTACTGAAACTAATATAACTTTTTTAAAAAAAAAAAAAAAAAAGAAGACACTAGTTATAATAAAAAACTGAATTTCACACCCAACTAACCTCGTAAAAGGAAAAGTCTCTTGACTTAGACAAATAGTGACACAAATTTTTGTTATTTTTTAATAATTATGTGACCGGCCTTTGGAATTTAAAAAAGTACACCATGGACATTCCACTTGTGGAAAAAAAAAAGACCATGGACATTGACTTAAAAATGGTTTTACTATATATATTCTTATAGTACCACCCATTATTATCAGATTTGAACAAATAAGGAAATATGGTTTCAATTGCAAAGGTATGTAATTGACATATATTTTTTGAAAATAATCGTTTTGTTATATTTATAATAATATTATATTTGTTGTTCTAGGTAGGGATATACAATTTTTTTCTAGAATTATTATTATGGGAGTTGTATAGTTTGTTGATGATTGTTATAATGTTTATTATGTAATGTTATTTCTCAATAATTTCTATTGTAAACTATACTAGTTTGTAGATAAACAAAGTCAACATCGAATCTTCTTTCATGCAATTGAATTTTAATAAGATAGGATATATAATCATTTTAGTCTCAAAATATAGTACAAAGGGGCAACATAAAAAATGAGAATTTCGATTTGGAACATCTTCGCATTCCTCTCACGTTTAGGATGTGAGTAATTTTAATATGAAAGCCTAATATTAGAGATGTGAATCTTCTTTACACGTTTAAGGCTTAACATCTGAAGCATAAACAATTTAATATGAAGGTTCAACATTCAAAACGAGAATTGAGAAGATTTTTACTTTGATACCATATAATGGAAACTGAATCTAACTCAGTTATTCAGGCTGTATAAAGAGACAATCATCTCTATCGTTTGTTACACTTCTTTCACATTTTTATTTTTAAAGTGGACTAACTAATGATAATTTAATTTCTCTCTACACATATTTTTATTTCCTTTGCCTTCTTTTTCGGAATGGGTGTAATTGATCATGTTTATGAAGAAGAAGAATATCATACTAAGGATCCTAGAGATGAAGTCATAGAAGCATGGTACATGGGTGATAGTGATGACAATCAAAGGCTTCCTCATCATCGCGAACCTAAGAAATTTGTGTCTCCTGACAAGCTCGCTGGTAAATATACATTATTTT
Source organism: Solanum pennellii (assembly GCF_001406875.1). Classification (NCBI taxonomy): domain Eukaryota; kingdom Viridiplantae; phylum Streptophyta; class Magnoliopsida; order Solanales; family Solanaceae; genus Solanum; species Solanum pennellii. The sequence goes on from NC_028645.1 coordinate 79,898,009, forward strand.
CTCTGTTTCAATTGATATGATAATAAGTATTTTTTAGTTCATTATAGTAAAAAAGAATGATGACATTTTGAAATTACCACGTACATGATATTTTCAGAGCTTGGAGTGCTTAGCTGGAGACTTGATGCTGTTAAATATGAGAACCATGAAGAATTGAATAAAATTCGAGAAACACGTGGTTATCTTTACACGGTATATTCATTTTTTACATATAATATATAGTAATATATATGGATTAAAGTTTAAAATTTGTCTATTTTTCAATTAGTTCTCTTTTTTTTCAATAATATTGTTGATTTATGAAAAAAATAAATTTTTTTTCAGAGTTGAACTTTGAGAAAATTATTATCTTTTTAAAAAAATTCATAATAAACTATGATCAAAAGCTCACATATATTTATTTTTTCAGGATATTATTGAAGTTTTCCTGAAAAATTATCGAATTATATATGAGGATATGATTAAAAAATTCTTTCAATAACATTTGCACATTGACGAGGAAGTTCGTTACTGTCTTGAAGGAAGTGGTACTGTTAGATTTCATTGAATATTGGACATTATTTGCAAATTAATTAATGTGCCATATGTAATATATATATATATATATTACGAATTTATACTATTAGATAGAGTATTTAAGGTCTTTTTAAATTAAAATATGTACTCTTTTGTTGTAGGTTATTTTAATGTTCGAGATTATAATGATGTTTGGATTCGTATTTGGGTGAAGAAAGGTGGATTGATTGTTGTGCCTGCTGGAATTTATCATCGCTTTACACTAGATACAAGCAATTACATTAAGGTGGGTTAAAAAAAAATTCTCGGTTATATTTTCAACGGAGAAGGGTCTAAAATGTTCTTCAAGTATTTGAATTGGTACAAAATAATTATCCATACGCTTTTAGGACTTAAAATACCCTGACGTCCACCTTTTGACTCAAAAATACCCTTAAATCTTGATGTTAATTCTTTCGCTCATATTTGCGCTTATTGTCCATCTAAAAATTCTAGTATAAAAGAATAACAACGTAACTCGGCGCACTAAGGTTCGTTATGTATGGGTTTGAGGGATGGACCACGAGGGTTACTTATTATACTCTAGTTTTACAATTATTGCATTTTTTTAATATTCTTATATGAATTTTTGATTTCGCTTGATTAATTTTCGTAGGCAATACGGTTGTTTGCTGGTGACCCTATTTGGACTGCGTACTATCGTCCATATGCAGATTATCTCCCTGCAAGGTCTATTTTTAATACAGACACCACTTTTGTTTTTTATTTTGCAATAATTGAAAATGGTTTTGTGCATTAATTAACACTAACAATCAATTTTTATTTGCAGGAAACAATATGTTGAAATTTTTGGATTAAGGGAAAACACAAACTCATCACGCAATTAATAATAATGTTATTCATAGAGTTGACGAATTTTAAATATGCTTAGGCGGTATTTAATTTATAGTAACTTTCACATATAGCAAATAAAAAATTCATATTTGTATGCTATAGCAAAGTTTGCATAATTGCGCCCCATAGCAAACATAGAAACGGTATAATTCGCTATATATATACAGTTGAAGCAAATTGTATAAAACAAGAAAGAGAAAGACACTTAGGCAGAGAACAGTATAAAAACGAAGTGTATAAAACAAATTGTATTATTATAAGTGTATAGAACGATTATATACAATTTGAATTTGTATAAAATGAGAAAGATAAAAGAGACTTGACAAGGAATATACAATTGAATCGAATTGTATAAAACGAGAAAGAGAGAAATTAGATACAATTTGAAAATTGAATAAAACAAGAAAGAGAGAAAGGCAAAAGAATTTGGGCAGGGGAGTATTTTTATTGTATAATTATAAGTGTCTAGGACGAAAATATATGTACTTGCATGTGTATATACAATTTTCTCACGCTTTATACAAACAGAAACGCAATTTATACATTTCGCTTCTGTTTGTATAAGTGAGAAAGGCGAGGGTGGCGAGTGAGATTCGGGAGAGTGGCGAGTGAGATCTGGAAGAGGGGAGAGAGGGGAACAAAAATATATGTATTTATACAATTTTCTCTTCTTTATACAATTAGAAACAATTTTTATACACTTGTGTTTGTATAAAAAGTGAGGAAGCGAGCGAGAGATTGGAGGAGAGTGGCGAGCGAGATATTTGGGAGAGGCGCCTGACAATTTTTTGTAAACATTTGCTATGGAGCACAATTAAATCAAACCCTAACTACTCTATTTATTTTAGGTTATTAGTTTGCTATTATATACAGTTTTTCCTTTAATGTACCTCATTTTTTTGCTGAATAATTCTAACATATGAATAATTGCTCAAAAATTTTGAGTAATGGTAAATTACTAAATTTGTTTACCTGTTGAGTGAAATATTCATTGATATTTGCAATCATAGTATGATCTATGAGTATAGGATTAATATTTCGGGACGATCTTATTAAATTTTTTTCTATTTTTTCTATTTGAATTTGATTGATCGAATCAAATATGTATACTTCACTATTTTTCGTCAAAAGTATATATTTTATGTATACCATGCATAGATATATAAGAAAATATATTTTTTAATTATTATTTTAATGATCAATTATTTGTTTCCTTTTTAAAAAAAGGTACTAGAAAGAATACATCCACTTGATTAGTTCTTTTTTTTTTTCTCATTTAGTGATACTGTGATACTCTAATTTATGAATGGGCGATATAATATGATGAGTAAAAAATGTAATGGGCCAATGTTAGCTAAATCTTGGGCTTATGGCCTCTAAAAATGTGTTTTTTGAACAAATTTTTATGCTTGTTAAACAAAATTTATAAAAAAATTGCATATGTTATTTGATTGATTGATATGTTTTTTATTGTTATCGTATGTATCGTAATGAATGAGGTTATCATTTTGAAGATTTGGAATCAAAAGCCGAATTAATTAAGTTCCAAGCACGAAGAATAACAACTCATTTTGTTTTAATAAATATTACTAGTACAAAAACATAATCTCATGTGTGATAAAAGTGGTAATGACATTGTCAACTACTTTAGGTCAATATAAATTTTGATAGATTGCAAAGAGAAACATTCAGTTGAAATATGATTATACAATTGCAATTCAAATTTTCAAAATCAATAAAATTTTATGGAACTTGGACCAAAATGGAAAAAACTAATTGAATATGAAAGATGTTTCAAACTTAAACTTGTCAAGATCTTGAATACATTTCATTAGTTGTTAATAACATAATAATATATCAACGACCCTCAAACTTTTACACATTTAAACTACGACTTATTTCAATTGAGCATCTGAACGCATATTCCTATTAGATACTATCAATTCAAATTTTAATTTGTGTTCATAAATTTTCATCACTATGTATAGAAGTGAATCACTTAAAAATATTAGCCTAAGCATTTTTTTTTATCATTTTTTATTTATAAAAATATTCAATGAAGATCTTAGTACTAATAATATAAAAAAATAGGAGTATTTGGCATTGAACATGTATGGTGTTAAAAAATACTTTCCTTAGTCCCTATTTATTTGTCCATATTTCCTCTTTTAGATGTCTCTATTTACTTGTCCATTTTGACAAATCAAAAAAAGACAAAACAAAAATTTTATTACACCCTCACTTAAACTTCTTGAAAAATTTTAACTTTTAATTCATCCTTTTTGAAACCATATTTAATAAGGGTAAAAATTATAATTTTACTATGTTAATTATTATTATCTTAATATGTGTGCATTTTCTAAAATAAACAACTAAATAGGGATAGAGAAAGTAATAAATAAATAAAAAAAAAAAAACATGTATGGTGTTGTCATTAGGATAAAATACTTGTGAGATTTCCAGTATTCCCTTCCTACCTACCATTGCACACACCAAATGACGAAAACACCCTTAATTTCATCTACTCTCAAATTGGTGAATTCATTTAACCTGGACACATCACAGATTTTCGATGAATAAACAAAAAGGCTAATTTAGTCTTTTCACAAGTTATACGCAAGAAAAACGTGAGACCCAGATTTAAGGAGGGTTCTATTATTTTCTCTGTCTTATTTATAACATTTTTTTAGCTCTCTGAAATTGAGAAAAAAAAAAACAAAAATGGGTTCCATTGCAAAGGTATGTAAGTTTACTTTGATTTTCAATTTTTATATTCTGAATTTTCGTTAATTTTTTCTTTGTATGTATTGATTTTTCTTGAATTGTCTTGTATTTGTTTTTCCTGGGAAGTAATTTTGATCTGCTTTTGAATTGAATTTTCGTTTTCTATGATAGTTTTAAGTTTTTGGGTGTTGTGTAATTTTTATGATGTATATTAAAGTTCCGATCTTTACTGGTAAATTAGATTTGTTATAGAAGTATAAGATTGATTGGTAGTTTGATTTTTGGATTGTGTAAAGGGTTTGGTTGTGTACTGTTTGAATTTTTTGCTTATTTGTTACGGATATATAAATATATTCGTTTTTTTGTTTGTGCATACCCATAATAAAGGTAGGATTTTGCAAGTTGGGTTGTATTTTCTTTGCTTAATTTTGATTTTTTTGGATTCTGTATAGGGTTTGATCAGTTTTGTTTTCTATTTGGATTTTGTACCATGTTTGATATACCCAACTTAGCCTTAGTTATTGATTTTTTAAGTTCCCTTTTTCTATTTTACGATAACATACCTAGTGTAGTCCGACAAAGTGAGGATAGAGTGTACGCAGACGCATACGTTACCCCTACCTTAGAGGTAGAGAGGTTGGTTTCATAGACCCTTGGCTCAAGGAAAAGCTTTTGTTTTTCCATTTTATGAAATATTTTATGGTACTCAAGTTGTCTGACTTGCAATTGTTTATTCTGTGGACAAAAAAGTTATAGTTTGCTAGGTATATATTGTGCTTATGGATAGACATAGACGATGTTGCTATTGGGGTAGGAGGTGTTTTCAACGGAGCAAATCTGGAGTTGACGCGACTCAAGGGGTTTAGTTTTTTTGTAATAGATGTGAAATAACCATAAACAAATCAAATGATTACACCTAAAGAACGCCTGAAAACTACACCTACTTTCTAGGAAGAGTGATATGATTAAGTAATTACACAAACGTTGAATCAAAAATCCAAACTAATTACACTAACATTGAATCAAAAATCCAAACTAATTCACAAACTTTGAATCAAAAACCAACGTGTAACAGCTTTCCTCGGCCTCTGTACTCAAGGAGTTTTGTTTAATTGCTAAATATAAACAGTGTGACTATAGGAAATTTGAGAACTACTCCTATTATATATTTTATTGTAAAGATAAACAATGTTGACTACTGGAAAGTTAAAAGCTATTCTATTATCTATTTTATTGTAAAAATAAACAATCTTGACTATAGGAAAGTTGATAAGTATTCTATCTTCTGTTTTATTGTACTGATGGAAGTCATTATGGATCAATAAAGGAGTTCTGGTTTTAGGAGATAGATAAACAAAGCAAAATTAGATGTACTTCCATGAAGAAGTTAATGGAAGTGGATCAATTTATGAACGAGATGGATCTTGTAAGAAGATGCGCGTAATTAGAAAATTAATCCCAAAGAATTTGTTATTTTTCAAAATATAGTGGTTTTTAGCAATGTCTGTAATGTCCATGAAATCACTTCAGTGCATCATGGGGATATTGACTATATAATTTTAAAATATTATCTATTTTTGGATCGACTTCTATTGTGTTTGTTGCAAACCCCTTTACAGAATATAGACAACTTTTGCAGTGAAAACTGAAAACTGCCCTGCTTAAAGCTGAGCCATCCAAGTAAAATGTCGCAACAGACACTAATAAAATGATACAAGTTCTGGACAAAAGGGGTTTGTAAATTTATGGTTATAGGAGGGTTGGCAGAAAAAAATTGGCTTGTCGTGGTTCTATTATACTTGTATTGTCCTATTACTTGATCATTTGGTTGTTGCCTTGGGTGAAGCTATGGTTTCTTAAAATGATGATCTTCCCTGTCCATACAAGAGAGTGGAATGTGAATTTATTCAACTCAAACTGGGGAGAAAGTGCTAAATAAGCCCCCCAGCAGGGCTTAGTTCATGAGGCAAAGGTTGATGAGGGAGTTGTGGCTTATGTCACAAGTTCGAGCCTTAAGCCATGCGAAGCTTGGTATTTAAATGGATCAGGTACAGGGACAGGCCCATTATCCCCGAGTTTTCAAGGGCTGCGGTTGGTCGTAAGTATTGGCCCCAGAACACCACTACCTTTCCCTCTCTTTGAGGCATTAATATGAGGTCTCATACCACTAGAGACACTACAATGAAGTGCCCTTGCAGAGTACAAACCCTGGAAACATTATGATGATTGATTACTTCAAATGAACTTTGTGATAGTTAATTTTACTTCGGCTTTTGTTTGATGCTATTTTTTCTCCGCTAGATGTTTTGGATTTTTCAGAATAAGCATTCAAGAAGTATAACCTTGAAGAACCTGAAAGCCTATCTCATATGAAACTGTCTGCACTTGAATAGAGCACTGACGCCCAATCTGAAGGACATGATAATTTTTTTGCTCAGTAGAAGTAACTGGTTGTGGTTTTGCATTTATTCTAATAGAGTTAGCTCCTCTCGAGTTTCGTCAGTGAAGAACTTGTAATACTTTTTTAGAATGGACACCAAAAACGAAAAACAAAATGCATCAAAACATTCTTAGGCAATCTTATTTAAATGGAGAACAAAGACTAGTTGGGTTTACACTTGCCAAATTTTTCTGGTTCAGGGTTAGGGTCGGGAAGCTTAACTGTATACTTTTACTTTCACGATGTTACTATCAATACATGTGGTTATACCTTTTGGGCTTTTCGTTGACACTTTAATCGTATATGATTTGTTACTTTGTTGGAGTTACTTGGCCCCCTACATTTGCTAAGAAAAGAATGATTATAATGCTGTTTTTGAATGAATCCTTACACATAAAAACAAAGTGTAGAAATTTAGATTACCATAAAATTGGTGAGTTGGAGAAGGAAATGGAGAATCGTTCACATGTTGTTTTTGTTGTCAATTCCTGCAGGATCCAAGAGAGGATGTCATACAGGCATGGTACATGGATGACAGCGATGAGGACCAGAGGCTTCCTCATCACCGTGAGCCAAAGGAATTTGTGTCTCTTGACAAGCTGGCTGGTAACGATCAGGATAAACATTATATATATAAAAATTATCTATGCGCAATAGAAAATCCCCTTTCACCTCCCACACAAAAAGAAATCGCTAGTTTCTGGCAGTTTGTCTTCCCTTTAAACTTCCTGATAAATTTTGGGATTCTGTGAATAAGGATCTCCTCATTTGTAAATTCTGGTTCAGTAGGTAAATTACTTTTCAATTGATACTGATAATCTAATTTGTTGTTAACAGTCTTGGTATTTTGGTGTTAGAAATTGAATAAGTGAAGATCTTTTGAATGTAGCCATTGGTGGATGAGAATCCCACATTGATAGTTTTATCATTTCTCCAAATTCTAATGTTGTCACTTCTCCCTAATCATATGATGAACAAGGAATAAAGTAATGAACCAAGTGCGTTTACAACTTATAAGTTGATTGCTGGATGTGTCCTGCCTTTGTATTCCCTTCTTAATTACTATGTCAAAATTTCAGAACTTGGAGTGCTCAGCTGGAGACTTGATGCTGACAATTATGAGACTGATGAGGAGTTGAAGAAAATTCGGGAAGATCGTGGATATTCATACATTGTATGTTTAAGTTACAAATTGAGACCTTTCATCAGTAATATGGATACAAGTTGGTCCCTTTTTTATTATTTATGAGTACTGAAGTTTTATGGGTTCATATTTACTTCAGGATTTCTGTGAGGTTTGCCCTGAGAAACTACCGAATTACGAGGAGAAAATCAAGAACTTTTTTGAAGAACACCTGCACACCGACGAGGAGATCCGTTACGCTGTTGCAGGAAGTGGTAAGATTGCAGTTTATGATTGGATTTTGCTATTCCACCTTCCTACTACTGTTGCTAAATAAATACTTCTGGGTGTAGGTTACTTTGATGTCCGCGATGTGAATGAGAGCTGGATTCGCGTCTGGGTTAAAAAAGGTGGAATGATTGTTCTTCCTGCTGGAATCTATCACCGCTTCACGCTTGATTCAAGCAACTACATTAAGGTACTCCCTAAAAGCATACATGAAGATATGTAGCTAATGCTGTATTATTTTCATCGTTGCCTCCTTTGGAGACACATTTTTGGCACTTGTGCTCGATTGCACTTCTTGCACAGTATATTTGATTAGAGTATGGTTTGTGTAGGCAATGCGTCTCTTTGTTGGTGACCCAATTTGGACTCCATACAATCGTCCACATGATCATCTCCCCGCAAGGTTTATCTCTATACCCTCACTATACTATCTAGTCATTTGTTTTAGTTGGATAGCAGATACGATCTTTGAGCGTGGAAGTTAATGAACGTCTTTTTACATGCAGGCAAGAATATGTTGAGACGTTTGTCAACGCAGATGGCGCTGGTCGTGCTGTTAATGCTGCTGCTTAAATCAACTATAGGAGAGGAACTTGAAATCGTACTAGATTATAATAAATATTACCATTTGGTGGCTTTGCTGTTCTTGATGTGTGCCTTACTAAGCATGTTTAATGTTGTATTCTGGCACTAAATAAATCACCCCCTATGGGAGATTGATTGTTTATATGCAAGTGGAATTTATTATGTGATTTTAGGTGCTTTGTTCTTGTCAAGTAGACCAATATTTCCTATTTCTACTTGTAATTTAGTTGCAATTTCTTTTTTTTGTTGGTTGTATGTGTTTGTTTATGGAGGAAAATAATTTTTCCCTGTTCGATTGGTAAATTTTTTTGATTTTTTTTTTGTTGAGGAAAACTAGTTCCTTAAATTTTCCCTAACAATCCTCTAACACCTTATCTTCACTCTACCTCATGTATTTCGTTCCTACTATTCCTATTTCTCATAATATTAGTTTAGATTATATACAAATATTTGTAAGATATATATATATATATATATATATATATATATATATATTTTGCCTATGCTTAACACAAAAAGAAATTAAGATGAAACTCTTTTTATTTACAAAACCACATAAATCCAAATAAAATCGGTAAAATAAAAAAGAAAAACCCACGTTCCGATATTATACAAGATTTCATTCCTTAATTTCTTTCTCATTTTGTTATTTATCTTCTACAAATCTTTAAATAATTAATTTATACTTCTCTCTCGTGACCTTAAAACTAGTATTGTAACCAATATAACACCTTAAAAATTAGCTAGAGATGAAATCTCAAAGAATGTGAATGAACTCACTTGTGAAAATATCATTCGTGAATTTGAGGTCATGATTAAGGATCTAGGTTACAGTAGTAAAATAGATGTTAATAACCTAAAGGACTGCTGAAAAATGATAAATGTTTAGAGGTCCGGAGTTTACAAGAAATTGTGGATACCATTAAAAAAGATAATGTTAAATAGGATACAATATCTTTGGAGCTAGTTACAGTTAAGGAAACACTTAACGCATCTACAACTCTTCACAATTTTATGGTGCAGTTCAAAAAAAAAACATTGGAACTTTTGGATGCAATAAAAAAAAAGTTAAAGATGAGCTTCAACTAGATTTAACAATTTAACAAAAAATAGAACACAATAAAATCATATCTCACCTGTCTTAGATATATTTATACTTTTAAAAGATTATTATTATATCATACATTTAGAAAGAGATATTCTGAAAATTATATTATCTTATTATCTTATCGAGATGAATGACTTTTTTCATTAACCTTAATTGAGATCGGAGAAATATTATCTTAATTAACCAAGTATCAATATAATGAGATTTTCAATATATATAGGGGAACAAGAAAAGACTTGACAATACTGATATATATATATATAATTGTTGATATACACGGGCGAAGATTTGAAAATTTCGAGTGCACTAATATATAAGCACCCTTAAAATTCAAAACTTATTATAAAAAAATTTTAAATGCGGTTTTGGCTAGGTTCAAACCCAAGTCGCGAGGCCAAACACACTAGCCTATACCAAGTGTGCCATTTTGTACTTTGTATGGGGCAGTGTTTTCTATAATATATATATATATATATATATACATATATAATAAATTTAAAGTTAACGAGTGCACGTGCACCCTATTTATATATATGGATCCGCTTCTGTTGATACATATAGTATTCTAGAATCTCTCATGTTTGTGAAGCTTCAAGCTAATATTTTGAATGTTGAAACTGCAACTTGCACTAGATTCCTTTTTTTTCTTTATTGGGAAGTTGCACTAGATTTGTTTCTTTTGTTTAAAGTATATATTTATTGTGGAGAAATAATAAATCAAATTCGACTTTAAAATGGAAATAAATAGAAATTTTGAGAACTTATAGACATTTATCTACAACTCAATCACAAATTAAGGAAGTGAAATCTTCACTTACAAAACAAAAGAAAATGTACACTTCCTTATGTGTAATTAATTATAACGTTACCACAACTCATGAGCCAAATTCCAATTACCTTCTGTGCAGCAACAACACTTCATTAGTGTATATAGTTTTAGTTTCTCCTTACCAATATGTATTGTATAAATACACAAATAATTCTTTATTATGAATTTAACTATTATACCCCACAATTTATGCAAAAGATTTTTTATATCATTATCTCGCTTAAAAGATAACGATAGTTAATAAGGTAATAATTAACATCAAATTACAAAAAAAGTCTTAAAATTTAAAGATTTCAGAAACATTACCCCACCTCCCAATACATCGTATTCTGATTTCGAATACATCGCTTTTTTAATACATTATCTTTGTTGATATATACCACGCATGTCTAATGTCTGACACATTACATGTGCTGATACAAGACAAGACACATGTTTGATGTCTCAACACAGTATATATGCTGATACAAGACACACATGTCATAATACATTGCATCCCGATACATCAAACAGGGACTCTTTCAGAATAACATTTTTTTTATACCTCTCCTTTTATTGTTTCAGCATGGTAAGTGAACCTACTGTTGGGAATAAATCCGTAACAGAAATAATATTTACTGAAGATACCTTCTTCCAGTAAATGGGACTGGAGGGGGAGATTTGTTGAATCCATCTCATTGTTTTAGTCAACTTTAGCTATTCAATTGGTACAAGCAATTGTTAAAGTTGACTAAAACAATGGGATGGATTCAACACCTACCAATCAGGTGGTCACCAAAAAGCTAGTCAGTTTTTAATATTTACATTAAAATTAATTAATCTCGACTCACATTGAGGTTTATTTGAAATAATATTATTTAGTAATAAATTTTTAATATTCAAAACTCAATTAAAATATTTGATTAAGAAAATAATAATTTGTCTAACTAATAGTGAAAAAACTAGATAAGTTAGGTTGTTGACCGGTAAGTACGAAAGACTGCGTGCTTAGCAACCACCACTCACTTCCCCACTCTTTTTCTTATAATTTTTTTAAAAAAACAAAATTCTCTCTGCCATATTTTATTTTTCTATAAGAAGCATCTTTTTTTCTTCTAGATAAGCTCATTTTGTACTCCACTTTTGGTAAGATTTTTCTCTTATAAAATTTTCAAAATAAAAATCACACCATTGTTCACATTACTTATTACATCATATAACTTTATCTTATTTAAGATTATAAAATATCACTTTTTCATGAGGATAATTTTTGATATCTTTTAAATAATTTTAGTGGTGTATTATATATTAAAAAAATTAAAAAATATATATAAATCGAAACTGATGACCTTTTTTATCTTCTTAGAATTTGTGAGGACTTTATATTAAATCAATGGCAGAGAAAAGTGGACATGGCTCTATTCTGCGAAGTGAAGCCCTCAAGAAGGTCAGTTTCAACTTTCTCGCAATCTCGCTCACCTTTCTCTTTATTTTATATGATACTATAAAATATAAACATTATTCTTTCGATTGTATCAATTGTGCACAGCCAAAAAAGGAGGAAAGTACTCGTATCGAATGTAACTCTATTTATATATCGCCAATGAAAATAAATACAAATGATACAAATTGTATCAGATTATATTAGTTAATATAATTTGTATTTGTCGAATACAATTTGTATTTATATGATCTCTTCTCTCTCATCCACTCCAGCTCTCGCGGTGCTCTGTCTCAATAATCCTGTTCGCCTCTCTCCTCTATATAGATTTCTAATTGGTTTGCTCTAAACATTAGTCATTTTTTTGAAATTTTCCCTTATTTATTTAAAAAATCTATTTTGACCCAATTCATATTGATCCAAACAAACTTTGAGCAGATTAGGTTTAGCCCATTAATTAACTTAGCCCGTTGAACCTTCTAGATTTGACTCATTACATTTGTTTATCACCTCGATAAATATAGCTATAATATAACTAGATTTTGAGAAAATGAGATCTCTTAACCATTTAGACAAAAAAAAAAGGATCTTTTCTGATCTCGTTATGTGTAAAAATAAAAATACCTCGTAAACAAACACAAAATTAAAAAATAATATAAATAGCCTACAAAACTAATGTTATCCTGATTTTCTAATATGTTAATTTTTTTACATTTGATTTCAGTATATTTTGGAAACCAGTGTGTATCCAAGAGAGCATGAGCTACTAAAAGAACTCACACAAGCCTCATTCGATAAGTATAAAATAGTGTAAGTCCTAATTTTTGAAACTCCATGGAATGTTTGCATTATGAATTTAATTTTTTGTGCATTAACAGGGTATAAAAATAATTTATAAGAATAAACTTATAAAGTAATTATAGGGAATTTTCAGGACAAATAATAAGTAATAATTTAAAGAAGTCTCACATCGATGGAGAAGGAAATAAGTGGTTTAATTTTTTCATATGGCTCGAGTAATTTTAATCTGTTGAATTAACTTTTAGGTTGAATTAGATTGATAATACATTTCTTAATTAACGCTTGTAGGCTATAGGTAACTTTGATGAGTAGTGTAAAAAGAATTCATTGATAAATATGTATATAAGTTTTAACAGCTCTTAACACTGATTACAGGTTTAGTTTAGTGATTAAGACTGAAAATTCCTAAATATATACCCTGAATATGTATATTCATTCTTAATATACAACATATATACATTTGTCAACTATTATTTTTACATACAGGAGCTTGATGGGTGTGCCTCGAGATGAAGGCCAATTTCTTTCGATGCTTCTAAAGATCATGAATGCCAAGAAGACAATGGAGATTGGAGTTTTCACTGGCTACTCTCTTCTAACTACAGCTCTTGCTTTGCCTGAAGATGGGAAAGTGAGTATCATAATCACATCTCATCTGAGTTAATCGTCAAAAACACATTTGAAAATATTATTCTTTTCGCGAGTTTCGTACTCCAATTATCGTCAGTTGTTCCCTTTTTTTCATCTCAACAAGCATCATCTAGGTATTAAAACACATATCAACTATCAGTTGTTCCTTGTTTTCAGGGATGGAGCCAGAAATTTCATAAAGGGTATTCACAAATAGCAGTTTGTTAATTAAGGGTATCCAAAAGGAAAAATTACATAAATTAGTACATTTTAATAAATAATTACTGATTTTAGCAATACTTTTTATTTATTACCATTTATAACAATACTATGTCAAATCTGCAATATGAATTAAAAGTGAATTATGTATGCAATATATATGAATTATAATTGTTTTTTGAAATATATTATGTTTGTTTGGTAAAAATTTGACACATTGTATTATAAGTGTATTAAAATTTGTGATAAATGTATTATCCATTATTAAAATTTGTATTATATATGAATAATAAATTATTCTTTGTAATATGTATTAAACTTGTATTATAAATGAATTAAAAGTGATAAGTGAAAAAAAAGATATTATTGCTATAAATGGTAAATATTTTTTTATTTTTGTATATTTATGTAAGTTTCCCTATCCAAAATATGTTATTTTAATCATTACGTGTATCATTTTACTTGTATACATGCTATTTTTTCCGACAAAAAGTGTCTAATTGGACACCCTTATCACTGTGTGGCTACGCCACTGCCTATTTCATAAACTATTAGTATCCTTGACCTACTACAAGAGAATAACTGATAGCTAAAGTGTGTTTAAATATACAAATGGTGATGGATCACAAAAAAAATGGTAATTTAGATATGTTTTCACAAGTATATCACAAATTATTAAAACTTATTTTTATTGATACACAGGTAATAGCAATTGATCCAGATAAAGATGCATATGAAGTTGGATTGCCATTTATTAAGAAGGCTGGTGTGGAGCATAAGATTCAATTCATTCAATCACAGGCCCTGCCTGTTCTTGAAAAACTCCTCAACGTATGGCTTCATACCTTTTTTCGAAATTTTTTTTATATAAAAAAAATTAATCATAAATTATATACATAGGTTTATCATTTTTTTCATGTTGTTTCTAAATATGTAAATTGTTTAAGGCCTAAAGTTGGTTCGTGAAGGATGATGTATAAACTATTAATTAGAATTCTTCCTATTGGCCTTTTTAATGAAAATATTAGAGATAGCAAACATAATAAGACTCTATGACTATAGTTTCGGTGATTGGGCTTCATAGCTATAGTTCCATTCGCTATGGAGACTGCGGTTTGTCAGTTTGTATTTTTCGCTTGCGAATATACAAATAGGATAAGTGTATACAAATTCTGTATCTATACATTTAGAAATTTTTCAGAACTCCTTTTGTATATTTCGTTTGTCAATTTATAAATAGGGTAATTTATTATGAATTTCTCATAAATCGCATACAAATAGCTAGGGTGAGCATATACAAAATTCTAGATTTATACAAATCAGACGAATTGCAAAAATTGAGGAAATGATACGCGTAAATTACAATTTTCTTTAACTATAGCTATGATACCTAATAGCTAATATACGCTAAATGTTTGCTATTCTGCGTAATTTTCCCATTTTTTGTTATGTGTGCTAATTAATCAATGTTGAATGTCTTTACATTAAAAACAGGAAAAAGAAGAAGGGACATTTGATTTCATATTCATTGATGCTGATAAAGAGAACTATTTGAAATACCATGAGATTGTACTAAAATTGGTGAAAGTTGGAGGAGTAGTTGGCTATGATAACACTTTATGGTTTGGGACAGTTGCACTTTCAGAGGATGATCCTATGCCACCAGGATTAAAGGCATTGAGAGGAGTTGTTAGGGAGATCAACACTTTTTTAGCTAATGATCCTAGAATTGAAATGTCTCAACTTTCAATTGGTGATGGACTTACCCTTTGTCGCCGTCTGTACTAGTTTGAAACTGAGGCGTAGTTAATTTTATTGTTATTTTGTGTATCAATTAAAAATGGGGCATGGTTTTGTCTAGTAGACGAGACTTTTTTTTTTGTTGTTTTTGTTATTGTTCGTTCATCAGTCAAAAAAGGGGGCATGAACGATATTATCATGCGTTTGTATTTCGATTTTTTTTGTAAGGTCTTGAAATGTTAAAAATTATCTTGATTAAATAAAAATAACTCGATTTTTATTGGCAAAATTCTAATTCTTTTTAAAAAGTGAAATTTAATTAGTTACAAGGTAATTCGATTTATTAACTTCCAACTGCAATTTTAATTAAGCAAAAATAATTTTGTTCCTATATTAACTAATCAGCTTACTAAATTAAGATAATATTAATTAAATTTTTTTCTATATTATCTTTGTAATTGATTATTTTTAAAAGCGTTTACTTTTGTTTATAAATTTTCAAAAAAAAACTAAAAAATAAATAATTATAAACATTTTTTTAATTTATAATTTTTTAAATATTTTATAAATAAAAAATGATCAACTAATACTCATATATAATAGAATCTCTTAATTGGGCTTTTGTTATAACCTTGATGGGAGGTGGGCCTTAAGATCTGTCCTATTTCTACATTCATCTCAAACCTCAAATAAAATATTACTACTAAATAAAGTTTGATATTAATTTATTTTTTTGCAGTCAATTAGGTGTGTCACTTCCCATCAAATCTTTGGATTAGTGGATATATGTTATAAATAATAATGTTGTGATACCTGTCAAGGTTTTTTTGGCTTAGTTAATTATCAGGGGAAAATATATAAAATTATTGGCTTAGCTTGTATATTGATTGAAGAGTTAAATTAGGTAGTTTCAACCATTTAAAGTTCTTTAACATTGAAATTTCTAACTTATCATTTAAAATTTGTCAAAAGTTTTTAGGATTTTTGAATGCATATTCATTTTTGGGTTAGATAACTATTTGTTCATTGGTTGTTACACTTTTCTTTTTATTAAATCTAATTAATTTAGATATGCATCGAACAGATATTTATAACATTTTTTATTAAAAAAAATATATTGTATTTTCAATTTCATGATATAAATTTGATACTTTTGATCTAAGAATTGAACAATTTAACGGATGGAGGACCTGTCATCTCTCATATTAATAAATTTTGAAGATGAGAAAAATACATATATTTTTAGGTGAATTTCATATTAAAAAAGAGAGAAAAAAATAAGTGAATGTAATTCATAATTATATAATACAAAACTTTTTGAAGTTTGACATTATATACTAGCTCAAACATTTTGAAGTTTGACTGATATATTCGAGGGGAAATTTTTATAAATTTATTAAAGGGAAATTTTTCAAAATGTCAATATTTTAGCATTTAAGATGACTCATTAGCAACAATTTCAATATTTAGTAAAAATGTCATTTTAGTTTGTTATGTATCTTATTTATGTTTTTATTATTTATTTTTATTTAAAGAATATAATATTTAATAACAAAAAGAAGAAAATTAAGGGGGGATATTTCAAAAAAAGGCAAGCATCCTTAATTTTATCATCAGTTACATTTTCAAATAAAATTTAAATTTTGTTTTTTTTTTCAACAGAATTTTTACCTTTTAAAAATTATATTCATTCCACAATATATTCTATTTATATTTATTATAGTTTTTTATTAGTTTGTATTCATTCTAATAGGTATGCCGAATTTATCTATATAGTCATTCAAGAAATATATTTGTATTTTCATATATTTTTTCCCTATATAGTTATTTTTTTTCTTCAAAAATCCTGTATGTATTCATTTCAATATGTATTTTATTTGTATTTCTATTTATTCTAGTTTTTATTTAGAATTTTGTATAATAATATATAAAATACAAAAAATTAGTATGATGAAAAAGTGAATGAAATATAGAATTGAAAAGAAATAATTGAATATTTGGTGTACTCATTCTTAAATAAAATACATAACTAGTTGACATACCTTTAGAATAAATACAAATTAGAAAAAAATGTCAAATTCAGTTGACATACCTTTATTAGTTTGTATTCATTCCAATATGTATGTCAAATAAAATGTAGCTATTTAAGAAATACATTTGTATTCGTATATATTTTTCACTGTGTATTTATTTTTCTTTTCAAAATCTTGTTTCCTTTTCTAAGTCGTATTCATTCGAATATGTCTATTATTTATGTATTCGAATACAAATAAACTAATAGAAAGTTGTCTTCTTATAAATAAAATACATAACTAGTTGACATACATTTGGATGAATACAAATTAGGGACAAATACAAGATTCATAAACCATGCAACATGAAATTTTTAATAAATACAAATATTGATAGTATACATAGTGATTTGAATACAAATTAAGAAAGCATACCAAATTCTAAAAAAGAACTATAAATACAAAACAAACTAATAGAAAATTGTTCGACAACTATCCGATCTTCGTCGTCTTTTTCAAGATCCTCACGAGTAGACAAAGATTCTACATTTGCGTTCTGAATTTGAGGAAGGTTTTGCACACCAATGAGTCTTGTAAATGTTCTTACCCTCTTTCTTCCCTCATTTTAGCAGCGGATCATACATTATACACTATTTGTTAAGTAATAAATAAATTAAAGGATGAAAAATCACCAGAAATTGGTTGATTAAGATGAATACCTCTAGTAAGCCTCTTGGATTCAGCCATTGGAGAGTAAATCATAACGGAAATTGAAAAATATAAACAACATTTTTTTAAGATTTAAATAAAAATAAAATTAGAAAAGAAATCTGAAAATAGGATAAAGATTAGAGATACCTTAATCAAAGGAATTCTGGTTGATTCAATTTTGGATTAAAAAACAACCAAAATATATGGCAAAAAAATATTTGCAACTTGAATGTTGGAGGAAAATCAGAAAAGATAACCATGAGAGAGAAAAAAAATTAAATGGGAGAGAGAATTAACAATTTGAAAAGATAAATATGAGAGAGAATGATTTTTTTTTTTTAAAAAAAGGATATATAGAATTAATTGAAAAAGAGAGATAAAATAGGAAGAAAATTGGGACACATAAATTTTTTAAAATAATGACATTTTTGACATTATCGCTAATATTTATAAAGTATGGATATTTTTACTAAATATATTATTTATTTTGACTAGTTTACTAATTTTTCCTTTTAATGTATATTTATGTAATTTTTCGAGATAAAAATTCATATGGACCTAAGACCAATTATGGGCTTTGGGCCGTGCCCATAACAACTAGTTCTACATCAATTTGATTAATGATTATTATTACACTTTTGATCATCTTTTGTTCTTTCTGGATTGTAAGTAGACATATTTATTTTATTTTATTTTACTTTTGTTACTAAATATAATGTTTAGGTTCATAATTGTTACTATTAATATTCGTGTTGCATTACGTACTCCTTAGATTTTCCTTTTTTGGAATGTCTTTTTTAATACAGAATTATCATTATGTACGTATTAAGATATATTTAGTTGAGTACATGGTGATAATTTATGTAAAAAAATTAATTGATTGTTGCTTAAGTAAATAAATTCAAGATAGTTTTTAATAAATGGATAGTGATAGGTCACTTGGAAGAAGAAAAACAATCGACATGTAAAATATGAAACTCCGGGAAAAAAAAACTAAATAAAGTACGTATTTGATTATTATCTCAATAATTTAATGAATTATTACCCCTAGATCTTGCTTTCATTGTCGATATTGATTGATGATTTTATGAGTTATTATAATGAGTAATAACAGTTGATTGTAATGATTGTAAATCGCCACTAGTAATAGCGATAGTAGATTGTAGTGATTAAAAATGATAATGATTGTAAATGAGAATAACAGTTGTGAGTGATGCATGGTGGATAAGATAATAATTAATAATAATGACGTGATAATAATAATAATTCTCCGATAATCTTTAATGAACGCTCTAAATAAATATCTTAACTATATCAATTTTTTTTTTGGAAAATCATAAGCATTTGGATCTATTCAAAACATCAAGTGGTTGTAACATTAAAAAAAAATACACTTACTAGTACTTAGAAACTAAATAATTAAGATACAAATCTTTAAACGAACTTAAAAACTGAAATTTAAATAATTAAAGTTTATATTTCACTTGATTAACAAATGAGACCAACTAAGATTCAAATTTGAGAGAACAAAAAAAAAGCAAAATGTAAAATACACCAAACAATAATATCTAAAACCTTCTTAAAATTAGTTGCCACGATATTAACTAGTAATCCCAATTGTTTTAAGAATTATTAATTTTTAATGGGAAGAAAAGAACCACGTCAATTAAAATAAAACGAAAATTTTGAGTAATCTTTTTCTTCTAACAGATACAATATTATATTTTCTGTTATTGTATTATACTATATTTTTTATATTATAAAGTAGGCAAAAATAATCATTTGCTAAATGCAAGTTCTAGATGTTTATTACAATCAAAGTGGACCCTTTAATAATATAAATAACGTAAAGAGCACCTGTCACTTCAAACTTTATTTTGATTTAACACATATATATTATAGTAATGTACAGTGGCCAAGATATTTCCCTTACTTTTGGGACATATCCAAGATATTTCCAACCAACATTTTACTTGCAATATATTTTCATAAGATATCGTATTACTAATGTTAAAAACATATTTAAATTATATATTTTTTTGAGTTTTATATTTAAATTATTAAAAGTTTGAGTTTTATATCTAAACTATCACTTTTTAGTTTGACAGACATAACTCTCTCTTTTATACTATTCACATCATACTCTCTTTCTCTTTCTTTTATTTTAAAGAATTTCCATATCACACTCTACATGGATAAAATATTCAACTTTGACAAAAAATAAATAAATTACTAGTATTAATTAAAATTAAAAATTAAAAAACTATTATAAAAAATAATATTTTCTTTATGAAATAAAATGTAAAATATTTTTCTTTACTCCACCCCATTTTTTTAAGTTTTTTATTTTGTTTAAATTTCTTTATAAAAATATTTCATTTTTTATTTCATCTCCTCCCCCTCGTGAAATATTAATTTAGATATTATTTTATTTTCTTAAAAATATAATTCTACCCATCCTGCTTAATCCTCCGCTTTCAATTTTCTTACCAGTGTTTAGATATACATACAAAAATACTTTTTACTTGCCGCCACAAGACTTTTTATATTTTTTAGTTGTTTATGTTATATTCTGTATACTAGTAAAAAAGAATTTCTAAAAATATATGTACGTGCATATTTAACACAAAATAAGAAAAACATAAAAAAATTTAAAATTAGGAGCGGAATATTATATAGGATGGGATATATTTTTTAAAATAAAATAATATCAATTTCTATCGGGGGAGGGGGAGGAGGGAGTATGAAAAATGAAATTTTTAAAAATATTTTATAAATGATTTTTTTTAAAAAAGGATGGGATTGTTGCGGGGGAAGGGGGATACGTGGAGGAGGTGGTGAAATGAGATAAGAAAAATAATTTAATTTTTTATATGGATAGTAATCTTTAATTTTTAATTAATATTAATTTTTTAATTTTTAATTTTTATCTAGATAAAATATTTTAACTATGTGGAATGTCATGTGTCAATGTTTTTTCATATAAAAGAGAGAGTGCACTACACACACCACTGGAGTGTTTTTCTTAAACTAAAAAGTGATAGTTTAGATATGAAACTCACAATTTCAACAGTTTAAGTATAAAACTCAAAAAAAGTGAATAGTTTAGGTGTGTTTTTGACATTTATCTCTAATTTAAATCTGTCAAAAACAACAAAAGCTTCATCTGTTCGATTTTGAGTAGGTAACTCGTTAATGACAGAGTCAGGAATTTCACAAAGGTCATTTAAAAAAAAGTAAGATATAAACATGTGGGCACCTTAAGAACATATTTTTTCAGAGATTACAATATTTTATTCTGTTAAAAATGTTCAGAATATGTTATTTAATTACTTTATATATTATCATTAATTATATATGAGATATTATTTTCTGACGAAGGACATTCTGACCGTAACATAGCTATAGCATAATACTCATAATTTTATTATCAATAATATCATACGCTATAACTTTCGATAATAATAAATATTTATACAATGTTACTGCGTCTGAAATTTTTATTTCCAAGGCCAAATTGCCCATATCCACTACCTTAAAATCTGCAAGTGGTCCATTTTGTGAAAAAAAACAAGGAAAAAGATATATGTAATAATATCAAAAGAGAACAAAATTTCCAGTTAAATGTTTTTTTTTCTGGGTCCAGATGAATAACTAGCTCCAGAAATCTCTGGAATTTTATACACTGTTTGGCAAAAAAAGAATTAAAAAATAGTGATAAAGTAATAAAGAAATGTTTTAATTGGGTGTATTTATAAAGGTTACATCAATGAATTTATATTATTATGTCCTCCAATATTGCCTTCTTATTTATTGAAAATATATATGTCAGAGTTTTTCCTATTAATTTATTTTGGATTAAAATGAAGTAAGTTACCTAAACTCAAAAACACGCTTGAATACCAATAAATATTACACCTCAAATTAAATAAGTTTGACGTTTTTTTATTTCTGTTTGACTGCTCGAAATATATATTTTTTTAAATAACATTGTTAATTAAAAATTAGAAAAATAATACTTTAAGTAAAAATATATCGAATTTTATAAATGACATTTCAATTTCACATCGTCTCTTCTCGATCACTCCCCCTTCCTCTCTCTGGACCACCCCTTGCAAAGGCGGATCCATATATATATATATATATATATATATATATATTGAGAAACTTGCATAAACTAAATATAATTAATAGTTGTAATGGTGTACTTTGTACCGTAGGTACATGTTAAGACATCCATCCACGCGACCAGGGTTCTATCCTAGCTAAAACTTCTTTTTTTAGCTTAATATTGGTGCACGATTTACATCTGTATTGACCATCCCATGCCACCTCACGCTATATTTATGCTATTTTTGAGATTATAATATAGATATTCATGAGACAAAAATATTTTATTTACTTATCAAAAATCGTAAATAAAATTTTAAAAATTACTATATTATTTTAAAGAAAATATTTTCGTCCGTGTCAAACACATAATAACCATATAATTTAGTGTAATGGTTAATTTTGTAAATAGTGAATTTTGTAAAGAAGCAAGGTTGATTTGGAAAAGTAATTTTATATGCAAAGTGCTTCACAAAGAAGAAACCATTATAAGTTACAATTTCCTCCTGTCAAGAATTATTAAATACTAGACTTTTAAGAAATTTTTGGATGTTGTGAGTATAATATAGTACAACTTTTGACCAAAAATAGAAAGATGCAAACTAATTATAAAGAAATTTAGATTAGTACAAATTTTTTATTTTTATCTACCATTTTAGGTTCAATGAACAAATAAAACTCTCCTCCTACCAAGACCTTCCCAAAAGGGTTACTCCATATTAAAATTAAAAAAAGCTAAAAGGGACTAAAAATATCTAAGGACCATACCATAAACTATTATTATTATTTTCAAAACCTATATTCATCAAACTATGACCTAACATCTCTCTCTTCTCTCTCACTCTTGACCTCCATTAATACAACATATTAATATTCCATCTCCTTCTCATCCAAATCTAAATCCAAATCTAATTTTACAAACTCTTTTTACCTCTCCTATATCCTCCATTTTCTTGGAAAATTATTTCTTTTTCTCATTTTCATCTAAATCTTGATTCTCCTCACTCCCAAACCCTAAAAATCCCAAAGATGTTGTAACTAGCTAGCAACACCCTCTTTGAACTTCAAAACATATTAATTAAACATATTTTCCTTTATTCAAGATTTAACTTTCTAGTATTACCCTTTGTTAGATCAAGATTTATATGGATCCTAATTTTGGTGTCCCAATAAAAGAAGAGTTCCCTAGATCTAATGAACCTACTATGTGGATTCCTCAACCAATGGAGGGGCTTCATGAGAATGGACCTCCACCATTTCTTACAAAGACTTATGAATTTGTGGATGATCAAAACACCAATAGTGTTGTTTCTTGGAGTATAGGTAATAATAGTTTCATTGTTTGGGATCCTCAAACTTTTGCCATGAATCTTCTTCCAAGGTACTTCAAGCATAGCAATTTCTCAAGCTTTGTCAGACAGCTCAATACTTATGTAAGCATTATTTTATCTTCTTATTATAACCAACTCAAAAATAGTATATATGAGCTAGCACACAAAATACTTATATATATAGAGAGAGGGAACAAGAAAGAGAAAGGCTTGATGTGTTCTACATAATGATATATACTATATAATTGTTGATATATATAGTGCTCTAGAATTTTCTCATGTTTGTGAAGCTTCTAGTGAATATTTTGAATTTTGAAATTGCAACTTGCACTAGATTCATTTTTTCCTTTATTGGCAAGTTGCACTAGATTTGTTTCTTTTGCTTAAAGAATATATACATTGTGGAGAAATAATAAATTAAATTTGAAAAATGGAAAGACATAGAAGTTTAGAGAACTTATACACATGTATCTACAACTCCATCACTAATCAAGGAAGTGAAATCTTCACTTGTAAAACAAAAAAAAAATGTACATTTTCTTATGTATAGTTAACATTACCAAAAAACTCATGAGCCAATTCCAATTACCTTCTGTCCAGTAACAACATTTCATTAGTGTATGTAGTTTCTCCTAACAATATTTCTTGTAGAATGTACAAAGACAATTTTATTATGAGTACAACTATTATATATATACCCCGACAATTTATGTAAAAGACATTTTATACTATCATGTCAAATAAAAGATAACGATAGTAACAAGTCAATTAATATAAAATTACCTCAACTATGATCAGTATATATAAGTTAAATCCTATTATGATTGCTCTTTATGATCCTTTTTTTTTGCTTTTTCTTCCAATAGATAAATATTTTTAGCAATGTGAATTATCATGTAGGGATTTAGGAAGGTTAATCCAGACCATTGGGAGTTTGCTCATGAAGGTTTCTTGAGAGGGCAAAGGCATCTCTTGAAAACAATTAGGAGGAGAAAAACAAGTAATTTCCATCCTGGACAAGGTTCAAATCAAGGTATAGACTCTTATATTGAATTGGGAAAGCTTGAGATAGATGGACAAATTGATCGATTAAGGCGCGAGAAGAAAGATTTGATGATGGAATTGGTGGAGCTTAAACAACATCAACAGACTACAAAATCACACATCAAATCAATGGAAGAAAAGCTTAAGAGGACAGAAGCAAAGCAACAACAAATGATGAATTTCTTGGCTAAAGCAATGCAAAATCCAAGGTTTTTGGAGCAAATGATGCAACAAAAGGAGAGAAGGAAGGAACTTGAAGAAGAAATTAGGAATAAGAGAAGGAGACAAATTGATCATCATCAAGGTCCTAGTAACATTGTTGGAGAATTAGACCATAGTTTTAATATTAGTGATGGAAATTTTAATATAAAGATGGAACCTCATGAATATTATTATGGTGAAATGAATGGATTTGATAATCTTGAATTGGAGACATCACTTGGTATGAGCATGCAAGGAGGACCAAGTGAGAACACAATCAATTTTGAAGATAAATCTATTGATCATGAAGGATTTTGGGAGGGTTTGTTGAATGAAAGTATTGAAGATGAGATCAATTTACTAGAAGGAGAAAATGAGGAAGATCATGTGGATGTTTTGGCTCATCAGCTTGGATTTTTGGGTTCTACACCAAAGTAAAAAAGATCACTTTACTATTAGTTTTCCATTCTTTTCCTTTGTATGATTTGGATTTTAGTTCTACTACGAGAAGAAAGTCTAGTGTGCAAAGTATCTTGCGTTCCACAATCTTTGGGATTTACCTAATATGGAAAGACAAGTTATTAGATGCTAATTACTTGGGAGGATGACAATTCTTTTGCAAAAGAAAGCAACATACTCCACAAGTTAATTTAGCTTTGATTTTATGATTCTCAAGTGTTTTATGTTCCTTTAACTCTTGGAAGGTCAACTTTCTTTCTTCATTATTGAATGTACTTTGTCCATTGTTATTTTGCTCCCTTATTTTTCTATTTAAACACTTATATATATATATATATATATATATATATAGTAACAAGTATTCCATAAAATTAATTGAGATGGTAAGCTAGCTAGTTTAAACATCACAATTAAAAAGAAAGGGACTAATTTGATAGCTCATGTCATGCATGGTGGTCAAGCCTAAATAGATTTTCTTTTTTTTTATTTTCCATTCGATGTCTGATATTCATATTGGAGCCCGACTAAATCCAGATCAATTCACGCGGGAAGTCCTAAAGGCGACTTTGTACTCAAATAAACTCGTACACAAGACCTTAAATTAAAAACGATGAAATACTTACCATTTCACATAATTTCTGAGTTACATGATATATGATATATTGATTTCTAATAAATTGAGAGATATTTATCAATGAAAAGGTAGAAAGGGGAGATTTTGTTTGTACCTAATGAAGCTCAAAAATTAAATCTTTGATTCTTTTGAATAATAATAATTTAGGGATTATAAAATTAGAGTAAAAGCATAGATTTTGTTTGATTGTTGGCAAGCATGTCTCAATTTTCATTGACAGATACCATATTTTTACTAATTTATTTTTGGTGTGTCCACAGAGGCGGACCGACCTTTCTTATTTCTTTTTCACACGACACATCAATAAAAATAACCTAATTCCTAACTCTTAAATCTTTTTTATGCACAAAATATATTTTTTTCTATTTTAAAATAAGTGTATTTTTAATTATTTTCTTAATTTTGTTTAAAAGAGAAGTGATATTTCATAATATAATCAAGAAGATATTAATAATATTATTCCAATTTTTACATAACTATCAAAGGATTACATTTTTTTTAAAGATATTTATTGAAGTGAAAAGAGTATTTTTGTCACATATTAGTTGTGTTATGCACCATTCAATCGTTACGGAATTAACAATATATAATCATTGCCTCGAGATTTAAAATTGCTTAAGAAGAAAAACAAAATGTCATATGGAAGAAGATAAATCGTGTAAATAGGTCTAGATCAAGTTGGTAGCAAACCTAAACAATTACAATTAAAAAAAAAAGTGATAATATAGTTACCCTAACTCCCTAAGTACACACAATTTTTCTTTTATTCAAATAGGAATACTATAAAAAGGAAAATCAAATTGTTATCGACTTTTACTATCGAATCTCGTATATGCTTCTTCAAATTAGTGTTTAAACTATGAATGCTAGAGATATTTTAATCAAATATTTCACCTAAATTAAGTAAATATTGAAGTATCGAAAACATATTTAAATTACTCGTAATTTTAAAATATTGGATGGAACATAATATAATTCGGCGCTTACATATGATTTTAATTGATCGAATATTAGGTACAGCTATAGTATAGTCTGTACAAATTGAAGGCCGAAATGCACTTCTGCGCCGACCTACCATATATATGTAAGTCTTAAAGAATGTGCCTTACGTTCACTATATTTTTGGAAAAAAAAAAATTCAGTTTTAAGTTCTTTTATTATCACTATCCTCGGTTAATTTTATGAATTTTTTTTAAAATTTTTTATTTTTATGCATTAGATTAATATATTAGCATATCAGATTAATGTATCTTTGCACATCAGATTAATGCATATTGTGCATTAGATTAGTGTATCATATATAAAATGTATATTAAATTAGTGTATTATGTAATATATTTACTTAAAGATTAATATATTTCAAAGTGTCAAATTAATGTATCAGCGCTTATATTATTGTACCAGTTTGATAGATTTCTGTAATTATAAATTTATTAAGTGACCAATAATAATTTTATCTTAAAAGTATGTGATTTTTGTCCTTTGACCTCGTTTTTACACTTTGTTACTTTCCTTTCACGAATTACTGTATTTATCTAAGTGCTTTAAAATAATAAAAAAAATCATAAAGTTGAAGATTCATCTATAAATGTAATATTTAATGATATATTTTTATTCATAATAATAAAAATTTAAATTTAACTATTATAAAATTTGAATACGCGATTATTAGTTAAAAATTCAAATACTCTATCAAGTCTACGATGCAATAGTATGTAAGTTTGAATAAATGAAAAAAATAAGATGTATTGAATGATTTCAGAAAAGAATTATATGCTTACATACACATAAAAGGTCCTTGTTTTCGGCTTTTCCTCGGCATTGTAAATATTACTTCCTCCGATATAATTTATATGAATTAATTTAATTTAATATATATATAAAAATAAAAGATACATTTTTAAAATTTGTGATTTAAAATAAGGTATGTATATTTATATAGTTAGAAATCATTTTATTAAGACTAAAATAAGTATATTTAAAATGGGATAAGGGTCTAAAATATCATTAAATAATGGAAATGATACAAAACTATCCTCGATCCACCTATTGCTTCATAATGCCTTTTTCATCCACCTTTAGATTTAAAAATGATCAGTTATTTAATAATTTTAAATTTAAACTATTTAGATTTTTTTTTTAAATACGGGGTGTTAAATTATTGATTAAAATTTGATTTTTAATATCATTTATAAACCAACCCACTACCCACCCATTACTAATTAAACGCGCCCAATTAATAAACCAATTCTAATATCAAAATCGTCCTAAACACTACTAAGACATGGCGAAATCGCAGATTCTTGAAAATAATGTCCAAATTATTCGAGTCCGAATTGAAGCCCCAGTGAGATTTAGGTTTAGCCTCTTATTTAGGAGGATAATTTCAAATAGGATTTTCTTTCGAACTTGATTCAAAATTTATGATCAAAGGTAAAGAAGTAGTAACCCCGAATTAATTCGTGCACTTTTTTAAATATAGTTTTATAAATATATATGATTTATTTTAAATATTAAAATTATAATATATTATTTTTTAAAAAAGTTATCTATTATGTAACATTACATAATGGAGATGAAGGAATAATTAAGATGAACGTAGTCAGATTTTTAAGTTTATCGGTAATTATTATTTATACACTTGAATTATAATATGTTTTGATTGACTACTTGAATGTATGATAACTTCTATAATCATTTTCGCCTCAAAATTTTTTGAACACTCATTGGCAGTAGATTTACTATTGTTGCATTAGTAAAGGGGCGGATTTATTAATTGGGCGGGTTTAATTAGTAATGAGTGGATAATAGATTGATTTATAAATTATATTAATAAGTTAAGTTATAAAAAATATTTGAGAGCCATGTATTTAAAAAAATATTTAAATTATTTAAATTTAAAACCGTTAAATAAGTGGTCATTTTTTAACACAAAGGTGGATGACAAGGGTATTTTGAATAATTTGGTGCGAAGGGTAGGGTGATTTTGTACCATTTCTAATACTTCAAAGTATTTTAGACTCTTTTTCCATTTTTAAATTAATGTGTTATTTAACGTAAAAATATATTATTTTTTAAACCGATGAGGAAAAAAGCATAGGAGTACTATAATTAATTAATGCAATTGAAAATAAAATGTGAAATGCCGATTGACGTTAGTTGGTTATGACCTATAATCGAGTAAAAACTGACAGGTTAAATTCCTTGTATAAATAGCAACTTTATGTGTTTTTATTTATTTTTCTAACGTGTGCTTTAAAACTGATCGATGTTGTAGATCTTCGAAAAAGTAAATTAAAAAGTATAAATATAACTAGAATTTTTTAAAAATATAATGGTGCAAAATTAACCAACAGATATTCATCGATTTTCTATTTCAAAATAATTATTACGGAAAAGGGCCTAAAATACCCTCGAAGTATTGAAAATGGTACACAATTACGCTCCATCCACCTATTGGCCCCCAAATACCCTTCATATCCACCTTTGGGTCCAAATTTACCCCTTCATTAACAGACCAAAATTAAAAATAATTAAATAATAATTTTTAATGACGTGGCACTCAATCATTGGTTGTAATTTAATTATTTAAAATAATTTTAAACCCACTCATTACCCACCCATTTTAACTAAACCCACCCATTACCCACCCAGATATTGATGAACAACCAGTCGTTCTAAAGAGGTCGGGGAGAGCTTCTATGTGTCCCATTGCACACAGGATTCTTCCTACACCTGCTCCACGCCGTAACTCTCTAATTCCCATACGCACTCTATCAGCTGTACCCAAGTTGCCTACTCCACTTTTTCCATTGAGATCAATTCAATCAGAGGAGATGGAAGATGCTGACCGAGTTGATTCAAAATGCTTACCTGAACCAACTCCACAGGATAGTCCTAAAGAGCTTAAGACAGCCAGTAAGAAGCTCAACAGTGTCTTGCGACGAAGTCTTCAGAAGAAAATGCAGTTCAAGCCAGTATAAACAGTAGTATATTGACTTAAAAGTAATGGGTGGGTTTAGTGGTAATGGGTGGGTTTAAAATTATTTTAAATAATTAAATTACAACCAATAGTTGAGTGTCACGTCATTAAAAATTAATATTTAATTATTTTTAATTTTGGTCTGTTAATGAAGGGGTAAATTTGGACCCAAAGGTGGATGTGAAGAGTATTTGGGGGCCAATAGGTGGATGGAGGGTAATTGTGTATCATTTTCAATACTTCAAGGGTATTTTAGGCCCTTTTCCGTAATAATTATTGTAGTTTCAAGGTATTCTATGCGAATAATAGGTTATATAATTTCTTCAATTATTTCAAATAAATAAAATATTAAATAAATAAATAATTCTTTAATTATTTTTTAAGAAAAAAAATTTACAAGCTGACGAAATCCCTAAATTTTATCCGTCAATTTAGTTCCTCAGTTTTTGCAGTTGATTTTTCGTGTTTTTAAGTAGTGTGAGCTGTCAAGATCACATACCTTCTCTGCGCACTTTAATTTATTTCGTTGTATTTTTCGAAAGTTAATTTAATCAATTTTTGAAGTTAAATTAATATATTAGTTTGACTTTAAACGAAAAGTTTAAATATTCAATAATTAATACGGAAAACACTAGTGTCCCGACTGGTGCATTTTAAAGAATTAAAAAAAATTACGAAAAGTACTATGAATTGCAATTTTTTTGCAAATCAATATAATAACAAAATATTTACTAAAAAGTTAGTTAAAGTTCTTATATAATTTGATTCTAAAAAAATAAAATCATGATAATTTAAAGTGAACGAACGTAGTATTATTGTTCAATTACCTTTCTTCATTTGGAAGTAGTTTATCCTTGCTAGTTTTATAACTCATGACAAGTGAGGCTTATGGGCTTTCATTAATTAGATCGATAGATGCATTTCAAAGGGAAAAAATGCATTCGATCCAATTTTAATATTTCCCATTTGATAGCATCATATAACAATATTTTTACATATACAATGGCTACTACAACTTTAAACGGTTCTTTCGGGATGAATATGGCAATTTATTTACTTATCAACATAGAAAATGAGTACTTAATTATTTAAGATAAACTATCATAAATAAGTTATACGTTTAGATCATAATTATCATTAGTAGCTATAGTTTATCTAATTATAATTCACCACAAAAGTTCGAGAGAGGAGAGAAGTAAGTGAGAGTTTGGAGAAGGGAGAGAGGAGAAATGCGATACATGATATATTTGTCAGATACAACTTGTATCAACGAATACAATTTGATACATATGTTGAATTCGATACATAAAGGTTATTATGGAGAGGAAAGAGGCGAACAAGATTAGGAGAAGGAGAAAAAAAAGGTGTACGTGATTTGGGATAGAGAGAGGAGAAATACTAGATACAAGTTGTCTTTTAAAAATATAAGTTGTATCAACATGTATCACTATGGAGGTCATATCTCAGATATGTATCAATATAGGTTGTATCAACACATACGAGGGTTGTATATCATATATGTATCAATACGAGTTATATTAATATGAAAACCGTATCAAATGAAGTCATAAATAAAAAATTTCATTATCTAAGCCATGATCCACCAAAATGCAAAGTTTTATACCATGAAGGTTTCACAAGTTAAAGTCCATTCGAAATATGGGTGTCGGTGTAAACAACCCAAGCCCACGTCAATAACTAATGGCTAATTGTCAAAGTTTAGCCATTAAAAAACTTCGTTCACTTATATTGTTTGTCACTTGTTTTTAAAATAAATTTTTATTTTATTTTGATGAATTTATAAAATAAAAATATTTATTATTGAGTAAATTTTATGTATAGCAAATATAATATTCTTAATTTTATACTGTAGCTAACTTTTTAAAGTTGCATTCTGTAGCAAATTTTAGTTTGCTACGGATGTGTTTTTCTGTATATTCGCGACCATTATATATTTTAATTGTTTAAAAAAAGGCGGTAATTTCGATTAAATAAATAAGGGGAAAAATTCCAGAATTCACGCTTACTCTGTTTCAGTAGAATTTCGTTCCTTCTTCGTCTCCTTCAATCGAAAGAACTTCATTATAGTCAATTCAAAAAATCGATCAAGCTATCGAAGGTACTAAATAACAAGCGAGATAAATTTAATTTTATCGATAGCAACAGGAGGCAATTTCATGACGAAAACAAACTCTGATTTTTATTTTTATTTTTGTCAAAAATGGTGTTCAAAATCAAATTTCCTTTTTAACTTTCATCAATTTCATTGGAATGTATATTGACATGTGTATATTTTGTTCCTAATAGATTTGGATAGTTAATTTGAAATCTAGAAAAAATTGTGATAAATTTGTTGATAATTTTGAACTTGTGATCTGAAATTCGTTGATTTCACAGTAATTTTTGTGTTTGGAATTATGTATGTAATATGAGATTCTCTGATTTCATATATGAAACTATTATGTTTTCATTTTATATCGTAAATCTTCATCCTGTTTTTGAATATTCATAATGTGTATAAGTATATGAAATTGTTGACTATTTATACGAATTTGTAAGTTATATAAATATACCTATTTAGTGTTTTTGGTGAATTGTATAAGTATATGAAACTGTTGAATGCTTATTGAAATTTGTAAGTCATATTCATATACTTAGTATTTGGTGAATTGTATAAGTATATGAAACCGTTGAATGTTTACAGAATTGTGTAAGTTATATACATATACCTATTTTTTTTTTTTTGGTGAATTGTATAAGTATATGAAACTGTTGAGTGTTTGTATGAATTTGTACATTTATACAGTGCAGATTATCCTGTGTATTTATTTTAATTTGAAAACGATGAGAACGTGCTAGAGAAGTTTGAAATTTGAAATTGAATTTGAGGAGAATATTAGGGAGAAATTGAAGGAAAGGAGAAGAGATTGTATAATATGAAGGGAAAAGAGAAAACTTCCGGTTTTTTTTAATAATTTATACAATTCAGTGTGGTCCTATAATAGCAAAGTAATCGAGTTTTTGCTTATTAAAGAAAATAACTGAAAGAAAAGTTACTGCATTTAATTAGATTTATTTCCCTTTATTTTTTTCATGTTTTACCTCTAGCATTAAATATTCATATCAACTTTGAAGACTCAATATTAAACATTAATTAATAGAAATAGTGTGATAAGATACAAATATTGAAATTATTTTTTAATGAGGTATCAAATCAAATAATGACAAATAAAAATAAATGAAGGATGTACAAATTAAAAATAGCTATTACCTAATATTTCAAGAGAAAATTAAGTTTGAATAAACTATTTTTACTTAAAACACCAAAAAATTCCAAACAGATGATGTTGAAATTTGAAGTTGTAAAACTTTAAATCTCTATCAATGCCAACTCCAAAAATAATTTAATTTTTTTCACAATTTAAATAAAGAATTTGTCAAAAGTTTCAAACATTATAAACGAATATTCTTAAAGGTCAAACACAACAACTAGTCATAGAGTTCAAATTGATAATGCTCAAACTAAAAAAGAAAAGAAGGGTTTTCTAAAGTTTTTTTTCCGTATTTTAACTAGGATATTTTTATTTTATATTTTTTACAGATTAAGAAATAATAAATATTTATTAATTCACTTCTTAAATTTTTTTCTAAAATTATACAAATAAATAGAAATATTTTTAAAAAAATTAATTAAAAAATAATATACAAAAATTTTAGTTAATATTATTTTTAATTTAGTAAAATATATAATATATCAAGATAATTATTTTTAGTAAGATGATCGATCAATATTAGACGATGAAACTAAAAACATCGTATAAATGGATAACTACAGAGTAATTTGCCTTTGGAGTTTGGGTATCGTTTTCTCACCGACAACGCTCTCTTTTTCAATTGGATGCTAAGGAAATAATAAAGAAAAATTATTCATTTCACTAGACTAGTCTCATTTGAATTGACTAATAATTACATTAGTTGTATTTTAATATAATTAACTCTTTTTTTAATTATTAAATTAACAATATTATATGAAACAATTATTTTCTTTCCCTTCCATACGGATTTTTAAATTACATGATGGTCCATTCAGATGGAGACTTGTTCAATAGATGGTTTCAAAATTTCAAAAAATGTCATTATTCACTTGTGTTAATTTGATGTCAAATAATTAACTTTATTGGTAGCAAAGAACAAGTGCATTACGATTAATTAGATGCGCCAATACTTGTTTTTATAATGTTAGCTTTCGGAAAACTTAATTAGGATGACGAGTTAATCTTTAAAGAGAAATAAAATATCTTATACGAATCATAAATATTTTGAGATTTAGTATGAAAAATGAATACTATGAAAATCTGCGATCGTTATTCTTTGGATGCACATTAAGTAATTTATTCTTGTATAATAGCTTGTGAACCATATAAGAGATTGAAATTATACTCTCTCTGTTCCTATTTAGTTGTTCACTTTAGAAAAGACACACATATTAAGATAACAATAATTAACATAATGAAGTTATAATTTTACCCTTATTAAATATGGTTTCAAAAATGATGAATTAAAACTTAGAAATTTTCAAGAAGTTTAAATAAGAGTATAATAGAAAAAAAATATCCTTTCTTGATTTGTCAAAATGGACAAGTAAATAATATAGACAATAAATAGGGTCAGAGGGAATACTAGATAAGTTTGGTATGACAAGTTTGATTAAAGGAGACCTCAGTCGTTATGATACACTTTTGAATACTGTGCTTTTAATCTTAATATTGTTACTTTAAATTATCATAAAAGCAAAAAAGTGATGAACGTGGATTTTTTATCCCAATCACTATAATAAAAATGATTATTAACGGCATTTAATTTATAGTTGTTGCTAAATATATATTTTTAGCAGCAATTGTCACTCTTTGTATATGTCCCTAAAACCTTTAGCAATATTGATTTTAATGATATTTAACTAATATCGTTAAAAATTTTAGCACTCTTTCTTAGTGTCAATATTTAATGCCGTTAAAAGTTATTTTTGTTATAGTAAATCCAGCTATTCTTGTGCCTTATTGATCTATACTAATAATGTAAAAAATTAGAAATGAAATCAACTTTATAAGTAAAAAGTTTTATCCTTTTCTGCTGGTTTAGAAATCCATAGAAACTAATTCAATTTGGCCCATGGTTGAAAAGATAAAGCTTGAGTATCATTTAAGGGTGTGTTTGGTAGGAGTAAAAATGTTTTTTCCCTATAAAATATCTTAGTTTTTAAGTTACTTTTATTTGGTAAATAAGTAAAATATTCATATATCATTTGGCAAAATATTATGGAGGTGAGAAGTGGATTTGGAGGTGTGTCTATAATTTCAGAAGAATAAGTGTAATATTACTAAAAATGACATCTAAAATAGAAATTTAATTAATTTGAAGTTTAGACTCTTATAAGCGAAAAATACAAATTTATTTGAACTTATTAATAAAAAAAACATGATTTGTGTATTCTATATATTTTGATTGATCTTTTTGCTGATGGTTTTAACAAATAAATGTCCCCTATTTAAACTATTTACTTAGGCACTAATATATTTATAAATAGCTGACATCTACAATATTCTAAAAGTAGAATGATTTAAGATTTTTTATGTAAATTCATGAAATTCTAAGGTCTTCAATGGCATTTTTCATATATCTGCAGATATTTTACGAAGAATTATTCTTTTTTTAATATAAGTCTTCCATATAAATAATTTTACGTTACGTGATAACTATTATGATAAAAGGGTGATAATGAGATGATAATAATTATGATAATTATAGGAGGAACATATTCCTTAACAATTTTTTTTTTTAAAAATAATATTTGAATAAAATGGGAATTTATTACTTTAAGTGTACAATTGTTCATTACTTTAAGTAAATTTTAGGAAAAATACACAAATACCTTTTCAATCTATTTTTTTTTCAAGTTAATGCTACGTAGGTCGAAAAGGGGTAGCAAATTATTAATAAAATAAGTTTAGAGGATAATAGGACCTTAGTATAGTATAAGAGTGCCTCTGAGATTTCGGACATAGGTTAAGAGGGTACTTATGCATTATTCCTAAATTTTAACTTGATGGCATGGGTTAGAGTTATAAAAATAATTTTTGAATTTTATCTTGAACTAGGCATGAAATGATGTTGACAGGGAATTTGTATAGAATAATTCAATTTGAGTTTGAAATTAAGGTGTAGTAATAATTCAAAAGGTGTATCTTAAACACTAAAATTAATTTTTTTCATTAATTAATGATAATTAATAAATGAAAGTTGGCTAAAACCTAGATGAGAACCCATGTAGTCAATATGATTAAATTTTATTTATATCAATATTAAAACTTATAATCTCATGCTAAATGACTTATTGCAAGTATTTGCAATCAGATATTTAATGTCAATTATCGTTTTTTATTTTTTATATTAGAATTTTGTATAAGAATCACTAAATTTCATATAATTTTAAAAATGTATTTTAACTCAGATCAAAAAATAAATTACAATTATATTTTAAAAATAGAAAATTTACAACTTATTTATAATCCATCATGAAAATAATTTAAAATTCGTGATATAAAGATTTATAGACTTTTTTACATGAATCATTTCATTATTTAACTAGTTCAATTAATATAGACAAAAAATATTTTCAATTCATTAAATTAAAAAAACATCCAAATTAAATAAACTCCAAGGGGTAATTTTGTAAATCACTTAAAATTTCTAAGTTTTTTCTTTATCTCATTTACGATTCCTAAACGAGAAGATTGCTATGAAAAGTCCTCTGTTTCTCTCTCTTCGTTCATAAGCCACTCTCCTTTCTCTCAGATCCACAGCTCCAACAATTTTTTCATCGCAAAATGCCAGTGAAACCTCTCTACGATCTCGTGAATTCGCACTTCTGAAGGTACTACAACATTCCAGAAGAGTCGGTATACATATATTTGCACCGTTTAGTTTTCTGTGTCGGCCGGACGGACGGAGTAGTGTGAATGGGGGGAGTACCGTCAACGCCGAGGTTTAACGGTGGTTCGAGGCCTCATGAAACGGCGGAGTATCTAATTGGAGCATTTATTGGCGAGAAATCGTTTCCTCTTGCTTCTGATTACTGGCAGAAGCTTCTAGAGCTTCCTCTAAATCTTCATTGGTCTTCGGATCGTGTTCAGCAAGCTTGCCTACACTTTGGTACCTAACTATCTGTAATTTTTTAAGTTGTTTATTTCCTTGATTATTTATTATTGAGTTTTGTTGGTGAATAGAAAAGAAAAAGTTTAGTAGTTTAATTGTGAAGTTAGCTCGCATATATTAGGTTCTGTTAGTTGGCGGCAACGAATATCTGTAATGTCGTGTAGAAACTTCTATTGATGAATGGAGGTTGCTAGAACATTCACATGTTAGGTTTAGTTACTGTGCAGCTTTCCGTGGTAATTTGATAGTTAAATAATAAGCATTTTATGTAAATTGGTAAAATTGAGTGAGTGAATTTTGACCGTCACTGTTTTGAGGTAATTTATCAGGTGTTGGATGCTCCAAACGTAGTGCATTGTTAGATAATCTGACATGGGTGAGGCAACATTTTTGGAGAGTCCGATCAGCATAGGTTGGAAGTGCCTAAACCAATAGAAATGGAAAAGGAAAAAAAAATCATAATGTGCATGTGATTCTTACCACTGTATTTTGAATTCGCCGAACTCTATAGTTGGCTCTTTTTGAGTATTTGTCAAATGCTTAGTGTCTATACTAGTTGTTAGGCAGTTAGGGCTGAAGCCAGCCATCAAATTTGCCACTTGTGGAGCTCTACTCGGAGTATTTTGTGCTCCTGCATACTCTATTTAATGTGGTAAGTAGCCTAGTTGACTCCCAAATCCTAAAACTGGAACTGGTCACAACGTCAGATGTCAACATAAAAATGCTCTATACCATTGATCCCCTCAGATGATGTTTTAGAACTTTTTAAATGCAATAGTCTTTTGATTCTGAAAATTTGGTGCATTTGCGCTTCCCAAGAGCCGGAGAAAGAAAACTCTGATGAAGATCTCTAAATGGATTATGCGTCAGTTTGAAATGGAAGAAATTGAATTGTAGTTTCCATGTCTAAATTTATTTTTTTTTTGACAAGGAATGTCTAAATTTCCTTCAAAAAGGGGATCATAATCTCCAATTAAAGAGCAAAATCTTCCAATCGACCTTTGTAAAATTTAAACGAACTGAAAGTTTAGGAGAGAGAGAATAATTTTTAGTTTGGTTTATAATTGTTCGAGTTTGGAGGAACACTGTGCCGTATAATTTGAATTTTGAGTATAATATGGCTTCTTACATATCCATCTACATATACTGTTAAATCTTGAAATGATAAAGGTTTTCCATAAGCTACTAGTTGATCAACATAAAATTTTGAAGGGGACAACTATTTTATTGGATGAATCGGATGTTCTTTTGATGTTTACTCTGAACTATTTTCAAAAAGTAACAAAGATGACCGAAGAAAGTGTTTACTCTCTGGTGACAGACAAACTTTAGTGTGTGTTATGGATCTGTTTGGAATACAATGACTACTAGTATGGAGTAAATAGGAGGAGATTTGGGAAGTAGCATCCCTAGGTTGGGTGCTTTTTGTAGAGAACCATATCTTTTTGAAAGGTTCTCTATTTAGTCTGCATCTTGTTGTGGAGTTTCCCCCGTGTTCTTAGTTACATATTTTAGATTACCCATTTTAAAATAAAATTTCACCTTTATTAGGAAAATAAAGCAAAAAAAGGTCTTGCATCAAGCTTGTGTGGTGCCTCAGATGAGCTAGAGCACGGAATACCTAGAAATACATTTGATTTCTGTTGCATTGAATGTGATAGTATATCTGGATCTCTATTTGAAAAAGTATATCTGGAATTTTTGTGTAATAATCTATAGAACAAGGGAGGTAAAAAAATGAGAATTGTTATTGGATAGGAGTACAAAGTGGGAGAAGTTCTCCCAAAAAGTAGAAACAAAATTGAAGATCAGTTATCCTAGGTGAAGTTACCCTGGAGCACATAAATTTTTTCCCTGAAGTTATTTATTGAAACAAGAAGAACTTCTAACTCCGGAAATTTTGAACAGATTCATGCAAATTGCTTAATTATTTAAGTTGATAAATCTATTTCTTATTGAAGACTAGTGCAAAAATTAGGTAATTCTACTTGGACCTCATGTTATGGAGAGTGTTAACTTCCTTCCAATGTTGTGCAAGTAAAAATTGTACTCTCTTCTCTGCATTCATGTGCTCCCTTAACATGCGGACGACTACTTTCAGGAATAATGAACTTAGTAGTTGGTATTAATTTCCATATTGCATTATTTAAAGCTTAGAATTTTATTTATTTTTGATAAAATGATGTAAGCATGAAAGAATTGGGTGAAGCATACTGTGAAACATGGTACTCGTTCTACTTTTCATGTTTTACGTCTCATGCTACGCATATTGGGTTGTAGGTATTTTCTTGCTTATATATAGTTATAAGTTGTAAGATGTCGCTCTTTCATCTTTTATGACTTATCAGCAGGCTATTAGCACTAACCATATTAATTCTTTATCTGATCTTCTTATTGTGTATTTTCTTTCTATAACTTCCCTGTTTAATTTTTCCACAGCCGATTCTTGCTCATGAGTGGCAACAAATTATTTCGATGTTTATTCCACCTTTTTTTTTCTTTTGTTGTGGGGATGGATGGGGAGTGGGGCATGACGAGCTCATGCTATGATCTTCTAATACCATCTGCTGTTTCTTGCAGCTCAGAACAATTGCTACACAAGGCATCTTGCCAAAATTTTAATTCACCTATCTTGGTGCTTGGAAGAGTGTGTTTCTACAGCCGATGCTTCTTCATCAGCTTATGTGAAAGCTCTCAATGCAGTCTATGTCTCATCTGTTTTTCTGAAGCACCTCATTGAGAATGCTAAAACTGACAACTTCGAAGATCTATACATGTCCCTGAATGAAAGTGAGGAAATTCCAAGTAATGTCCCTAAAGGTAATGCATTCACAAGATGATTCATTCATTTTTGGTTAGTGGGACTTCTCTGATGTTCTTATCTATATTCCTCTTTCCTTGTTCTCTCTCGGAATATATCTTCTTTTTCTTTGGAGGGCAATGGGGTATGTAGCAACTTAAGTGATCACTACAGTATTTCAACCTCTATGACTTAAACAAAGTGAATGTGTATGCTAATTGTTCTAAAATCTAAAATCGTGGATTCCTTTTTTATTTTATAAGGTATATATATAATATAGTCTCTTCTAAACATCATATTCACTGTTCAAAACAGTGTTACTATGTAGTCTAATTTATGAAAAACTCGAATGATTGTCTCCAATTATAGTTCAATTTTTTTTGGACTCATATTAGGGTAAATTAAGAAATTTTCTGTTGCTTCATTATGGATGAAATTGAGCAATACCTTTGTGATGACCAAATGATTCTTTAAGGTTCTAACTCATATCTCTTGTACCGCTGATTTCAGTAGTTGAAGTTGAGCCATACCTTAGTAGTGACCGGTAAATTCTTCCAGATTCCAACTTGTGTCTCTTATAGAGCTTATTTCAGCGGGGGTAGCTTTCATAAACTGTTCTTTGCTGATTTTGATCTGGTTGAGTCTCCTACGTTTGGGGATCACTTAATATTTTAATCTTTATGCTCAGAGATGTCCGGGAATCCATGTCCTTTACTTCCTTATTCTTACCACCATTCCTCTTTCATTTTCTTTTACAGAACAGAGTAGTGAGCATCTTGTTGTGAATAGTGTGCTTAATTTTCTTGGCAGGGTAGATGTAAGGTATGTTGAGCTTTGTGCAACAAATATCTTCTCTGATAGCTTGTGAGTTGTTTTCCTAATATTGTGTGGTTCTTGTGACAGCTCTGATACATATCTTCTACATTACGAGTTGCTTAATTTCATGCTTGTTGCGTTATCAACTCAGCTTCTTTCTGGGCCGTCACTTGGAGCTGATGATATTCATCCTTTCTTTGATGCAGCAATGTCTCAGGTCATCATTAGTTTCTCTCAGTAGATATCTCTAAAAATATTGAAATCTTATCTATTTGTTCTAGTATTTGCTGCAAATTCCTTGGCAAGCATGAGCCACTTCTGAATGTAATTTTTTTTTTCTTCAGCCAACTTCTTTGGTCAATCTGGCTATACGTAAGCTGCTTGTTAACTACATCACGCGGCCGCGTTTCCCTCTGAAGGCTTCATCGTATTATATATTTTCTGAAGGATATCGTCCTGGAGTTTTACAGAGAGTTGGCTCTGTTGCAGGTAGGATCAAGTGATTAATCCCCCCCCCCCCTCCTCCTCCAGTGTGTAGCTCATCTCCTTTCTCCCTTTTAACCACATCCATTCATATCTGCATTCTGTATGATCTTTATATTTATTTGCTTAGCACAAGTTTGGTTCCTATTTGGCTATTTATAGCCTCATTCCCAAAATACCCATTCTATAAAATTATTCTTATTCTTTTATTCATGTATGCAGCATTACATAGTCATTGTTGAATCCTTCCATCCCCAATTCACTCAGTTATTAGGCCTTTTGTTTAGTCACTGTGCCGTCCTATCATTCTCATTGAAGCTTGCCTTTTCCATTGACTTGCAGCAAATCTCGTGCTGCTGCCGTTGAATTTCTTTGCAAGTTCAAGCAATGAAGCTTCCAGAAGCCCATTGGCAGACAACAGTCTTAATATTTTACTCATCCTTGTTCATTACCGCAAGAGTCTTGGCATGGACCATTTCAAAGATAAAATTGACTACAGCAGTCCAGATTCACTACCAAAGGAAGAATCCTTCTTTGAGAATCCTTACTGCAAGGCCCTTGAGAATGCTCGGGATATTGAATGTTAGAACGATTCATTTTCCGTTCTGGTTTCCCTTTTGCTACTTCATGAATTTTATTCATGATTCTAAGCTTTTTTTATGTTCTCTCAAGCAGTTGATCGTGTCGATGTTGAGGGGAATGCACCTGGTGGTCCGGTTGTGAGATTACCCTTTGCTTCTCTTTTTGATAGCCTTGGCATGTAAGT
Source organism: Solanum pennellii (assembly GCF_001406875.1). NCBI lineage: Eukaryota > Viridiplantae > Streptophyta > Magnoliopsida > Solanales > Solanaceae > Solanum > Solanum pennellii. Next base: position 79,939,887 of record NC_028645.1, read on the forward strand.
GTTAATCTATCTCACTTGTTGATCAAAGGTGACAACTAAAAGTTGCTTACACTGTACAATAGTAGCTCCTATTTTAATATGAAAATTGGCTATGCACAAGGAGTTTATTTATGACCTTCTATATCCCCGTGGCGGAGAAGATGTTCTATTATTATAATAATAATACTACTTCATATTATAATCTTCTTTTTCCTGATAAGTAAGGTGAAATTTTATAGACTTATCAGCATAAATAGTATGCTGGTATGAAAAATTGAGTAGCATAAAAATAGTTCTCACAGATCATGTAGAGAACTAATCAGTTGATCATGACTCTACATTGTGACAATCTTATAAATCTGCCATGCTGGTCCAAAAGCTAAAATTAAGAAATACAATTGAACATAAGAATACATTGTCCTCTGTCTTAAAAAATTTGTGAAAAATTGCTCTCTTCTCATATGATCCACCAAATCTTTGCTGGTATTGCATTCTAAACTCTTGAATGTGTGCCCTTCAGACTCTTCTTTGCCAGCCTTTTAGAAGCTCCAATGTGGCTCTTGGCGTAGTCTTCTTTAAACCCAAAATGTCAAAAACTGTGTCCCAAAGCTGTGCGGTAATCTTGCAATGCAAAAAGAAGATTTCTGTCTTCTGGATTCTCTTCACAGAAAGTAGGATCTACTAAAATGATCAGCTTCGTTGCAAATTTGTGTTTGTTATGATCTGATGGCATAAAATATGTTTATTTGTATATTTTGATGATATAATTGTTCACATACATCATTTGGCTGTGGTTTGAGCGAGTGGGCTTGCAACTATGTTTTCAGGTGCTTGGCTGATGAGACTTCTGGACTTCTGCTTTATTCACTCGTTCATGGGAATTCAGATTTTCTTGAGTATGTGTTGGTGCGGACTGATCTGGATACACTGGTAAAATATGATGGCTTATGTTATATTTTTATTTCTTACTGATTAATGACAGTTGCTTGTGGATATCACTCCCACCAATCACTTTGTAAGGAAATCAAGATTTTAGAGTGTACATGATGGATAAGGAGAGTATCAACAATAAAAGTGTAGCTAGGCGTAGTTTGATCTCTTGCAACTACTTGCGAAGCAAGTTGCTGTATTTATGGAATTGAGGTCTTGATAATAATGTGGACTGTGATCCTTGTTTATCTATTAACAGATAGTTTTTTGCGTTTTGATGAAGAGCAGATACATGGTTATCCATTAGCAGATACTGAATTTTTTCCACATATTTTTCTTATCCAGTTTCCAACTTCCTTTTTGAGAACCTCACTTTCCAACTGTTCTCGCGTTGCTAAATATAATTTTCTGCCCCTATAGTTAGAATTTAGAATCTTACTGTCTGTTTGAATAAATCAACAGTTGATGCCTTTGCTCGAAACACTGTATAATGCACCTAGGAGGACATCCAATCAGATATATATGGTGCTGATTATCCTTCTTATACTTAGCCAAGATTCCTCATTCAATGCCAGCATTCATAAACTGGTAAATAAAGAATCTCTCCACCTTTTTTACATGTAAGCCTGGACTATCTTGATTCTACATCTTTCTGCAGGTGCTGCCCAGTGTTCCATGGTACCAAGAGCGTGTTCTTCATCAGACCTCTCTTGGTTCTCTTATGGTCATAGTTTTGACGAGGACAGTGAAATACAACCTATCTAAGTTGCGGGTATGATATGAATCGTCTGTTGGTTTATTATTTGCACCTTCTTTTCATATTCTATCTCTCTACTGTTTGTTATCTCTTTTATCTCTTCTTGGGTGGGAAGATAAATTGTTTCTTGATATTTCTGGCAGTTCTACCAAACATTTATTTTACACTCTTTAACTGTTACACCTATCCTCATCATGATGTACTGTCATGAGGCAGTATTTTTAGTCATCTACTGATACATCTACTTGAATTGCTCTAATAAGCAATTTGGGTAGAGCAATACAACTTCATGGAATTGGATCCTTGACTTCTTTTTGAGCACGGGGTGCATAATTAAAGTCCATCCTCTTTACCAATTTTGTGTCTCTTTTACTGGTAATTTGTTGGTGTGTTTCATGATGAAGTTGATCAAACCATGAAAGCCAATTTCAAGCATGTGTATTCTGATGCATTTAACAGGATGTTTACCTTCATACAAATTGCCTTGCAACTTTAGCTAATATGGCACCTCATGTACATCGCCTAAGTGGTTATGCATCACAACGTTTAGTGAGCCTATTTGACATGCTTGCACGCAAGTAAGTTTCTTGTTCCTTGTGTTTACTAGTGAATTTAAAAAAAAATTTGGTTGATTGATTGTTATTATGATCTTGTTCTATAATGTAGGTACAACAAATTGGCAGAGATGAAAAATGATAAGATGCATGTGCTCAATGGTGAATCAAAGGAAGAAAATAGTCTCCAAGAAGACACGGTGCTTCACACTTGGCCTTTAGCATCATTTATACTTTCTTTATTAATTGCTATCATCTAGCATAATTGGTACTTGATGGCATTAAAGTTCTTCAAATATTTTTGCAGGCAGCTGAGCTGCATATTTATACCGACTTCTTAAGAATTGTTCTTGAGATATTAAATGCTATTCTGACCTATTCCTTGCCGCGGAATCCTGAGGTATCAGTACTTTTGATCATCAATAGTTGTTTGTTCATGAGGATAAGTTGCTTGTTGCAGCTTTTATTAATTGCATTCCAAAACTGGCAGGTTGTTTATGCAATAATGCACAGGCAGGAAGTTTTTCAGCCATTCAGAAGCCATCCACGGTTCAATGAACTGCTTGACAACATATTTATGGTATGCTTATTCTTTTGTGTTTGCAGTTCCTATATTTTTGAAAAGGGGTTCCTTGAAAGTGGGACTTACTTTCTACTAACTGAAAATAGTTCAGTAGTGTAGTGTGGAAGGCATTATGATTTTGTGATGTTATTTCAAGGTTTTGGACTTCTTCAACAGTCGCATGGATGCCCAAAAGATGGATGGGGAATGGTCTGTAGAGAAAGTACTGCAAGTGATTATTGTTAATTGCCGATCTTGGAGGGTTGACGGACTAAAGGTAGAATGCTAATTCATTTAATAGTTATGCCAACTTATGATGACTTGATTGTATCTGATTATCATATTTGTTGGACACCAGATGTTTACCCAATTGCGTTTCACATATGAACAAGAGAGTCGTCCTGAGGAGTTCTTCATTCCATATGTGTGGCAGCTGGTGTTGTCTCGGAGGTTGGTTTTTATAGTAAACACATTCTTTTTGTTATAGTATCCTTTAATTCCATGTGCTTTTCCAAGTTTTATTTTTTTGTTTTTCTCAATGTTTTGTTTTGAAACATGTTATTGATTGAATCATATACAGCACAAGTGGATTTATCCTCCTATGCCTATTTCATTTATGGTTGCAGATGTAGATTTTCCCAATTTGTAACTCATTTGTTTTCTTTCTTTTCTGCAGTGGTCTCAACTTTTCTCCTAGCAGGATACATCTTTTCCCGGCTGACCTTCCTCTCCAAGTAAGTATGCTTGCTTATGTACTTGATTCGACCCATCTTATGTTTTGTCTATGGTTGTGCTGGGGGATTTTGATGGATGTCAGGATATTTTCTTGACCATGTTAGAAGGTTTTCCTTAGTACGGTTTACTTTTTTGACTGAATTAATATGGTTTGTTGAGCCTGGATTTATGTTCACCGGGTTTCTCTGTTTATTGCCTTCTCTTTTGTATTTACAAAGTGTCTCTCTGTCTTTCTGTTTGTGTTTTGTTTTTATTATTTAGATGTCCAAAGCCATCTTTTGTATGATTTCCTGCTCTTATAAAATGTCAGAGTATGGTTATAATCCTGTCCACAAAAGATGACACAAGCTCGTCTTTGTGGAATATTACATATATGGCCCCCTTAAATTTAAAATTGTATGTTCATTTACTTAATCAAAAAAATAAATTAAAATTTATGTTTCTTCAGGATCCTTCTATGTCATCTTGGGAGTTTGTTCGGCATTGCATTTCAAAATAATTTGTTTCGTCCCTCTTCAGTTTCATTATAAATTTACTTGACACTAATGTCGAGCATGATGTGTGTTTTGGAAGGGTAGAAGTGTTATTAATGTTTTTACTGGTATGTAGTTTTCTGATTATCATGGTTTTTGAGTATATCATTCACTGAATCGTTCCGTGTCTGAAACAGGATAATGGCAAGGAGGTTGAAAAGCCTCAGAAAGGTGACATGAAAGGAAATGAGTTAAAGATAGAGGTACCAGTTTGACGGGTTGTCGTCTCAGAAGGCTACACGCTGTGTAAATACATACATGTATCTATAGATATGTATTCTTGTCATTCTTTTCTGTTCATAACTTAAAAGAGTAGAAGATTTCTCTTACAGCTGAGTGAATTGAAATACCACCAGTATAATAAATAAGAAGTATTGGTCAAGGTTAGGATTATAATATAGTTCTACAAGGCAAAACAATTTCCATTATATAAGTTTTGAAGAAGGAAGCTATGCTATCTGATTACCATTTTGTGCTAAGTGTTCAACATGAAGCTACTGTTGAAGTGAATATATCCTCCAGACTATACAAGTTGGTGGTTGTCAATAGTACACTGTAGGGCAAATTTTTACCTTTTGCATTTGTCGAACATTTTGGATGATAAGTTACACGATGGTACAAAGATTATTACATCAGTTGGTTTAGCATTTGAAATTGTTATTGATATTTAGTGACCAGTATATGTTTGTATCTGTGTTAATTAGGTAACAAAGATGTGATATAGCTACTAAACTCAAATAACAGACCAACTAATAAGTACTTAAAAGTGAAAATGAAAAACTTTATATATTTTATTATATAAATACTTAGACTTGGAAAAGCCCAGCTCCCTTAACATATTCAGTAAAAGCTAAAGCAACTAATCCCAACATAGCAAATCTTCCATTCCAGATCTCAGCATCAGCAGTCATAATCCCATCCGATTTAGACTCAACAGTAACTCCTTGGAACAATGGGATTAGTGAAGCCAAAGTCAGCAATGCACTTGACCCCAAGAACCATGACAATCCACCATTTGATAACTGTGCAGATAAATCTGCACCGTTAGCAAGCTCCATACCAATGGCTGCTACAAATCCAATCATGGCTAGCCTACCGTTAATCCTCTCAGGTGCCGGCCCACTGAATGAGAATATATCGATGAAATTGGTGCTTGGTTTTGGCTGTTACACAAGAACACGTGTAAAAAAAATTAATAAAATGTCTTGAATAAATGCACTTGCCATCGATGTTATGGTTGAAAATAGACTCAGGCGTTTGAATTCAATTTCACCTATAATTAATTTGTCAAAAATGAATTCAAAAGCTATGTGAACCTTTTAAGAAAAAAGATACCAACCTTAGCAGGTGTTGGCTTGGGAACTGCGGCAGAGAAATCAGTTGAAGGGGTTGATGACTGCCCTTTCTCACCCTCCTGCAATTTTTCAAATTTACATAATTTGAATCTCGATAAATAAAAAATATATCGTAATCTGAAAGTACTGTTTCTTTTTATAAAAAAAAATGAAAATAAAAAAGAGTTTTAAGATCTATACACCGACCTCAGCCATACACTTAACACTAACACGCGAAGTCCTGTGAAGGCGTGGCAAGTAACAGCTAGGAACAAACTGATTCAACCCATTTTTACTTTGTGACAACTTAACTGGACTTCCCAAAATTATAGATTGCATGGCAAATGAAGTTGTCATATTTTTTCTTCTACTAAAGAGAAAATACTTTACTTTTCAAAGGTTGAACAAGTATTAGTATTACTAGTGAACAAACCCTATTAATTTACTTTGATATACTATTTCTGCAAAAGTTGGTGGGCATTTATAATGTGCTAAGAAAAGGAGAAGACAAAAGGCGTGGATATTTTAGGAGCCACGTAATTCAATTTTGGGCCTCTAAAGATACATAAGTCACGTGGACTCATTGAGCTTTTACAAAAAGTAACGAGGTGATGTGGCTTGCTAATTCACCCCATATATGTCAAGAACCTCCTAGAAGTTACTAGGACTTATTTATTGCATGATTGGAGTAATTTAATGAAGGGGTAACTTTCTAGAACTTTTTTAAGTTAGAGCTCCGATTAAATTTGTATCGCGCTCTAGGCCCATTTGGGAGGCGATGCTCCTAACAAAATTTTTTCCGTATGCAGGGCTCCAATCTGAGACTTTGATTAAGTGTGAAATACTCTCATCAGTGTACCATAACCCATATTGATACTTCATAGAAGTTAATTACTATGACATGTGTTTTGCAATGATTTGGACTATTATAAATGAAGGGGGTAGGCTAATTTTATCACAATTCTTATATTAATTGATTATATATAATCTAAGATTATTGTAAAATAATTGAGAATGAAAATATAAAAAAATTGTTTTTGAAATAATGAACGAGCAGAAGTGCAAGTAGAAAACAAAACATGATATTGTAAATGCGCATCCGGGGAATCGAACCCCGGTCAGTACCGTGGGAGGGTACTATGATACCACTACACCAGATGCGCTTCGTGTTTTGCAATTCCTTGTTGACTCTATATAATTTCATCCTTTTAATTGTATGCAATTAAAGTCGATCCAGGCACAAGCAATATCTCACCATGCAAAGTGTTGGAGAAACAAAAGGAGAAAATGTTATAAAATCAAGCTCATGGAAATATAAATATAAAAGATGAAGACAAGAGAAGTAAGATGGAAGATAAGACTTTCTTCTTATTCAAGTGTGTACTTCAAATGGTGAGTAATATCTCTATTTATAGTGTTGAGATATCACTCCCAAAGGTCACCAAATTAATAGATACATGTTTATCCATAGTGGATCATATCACCTTGGAAATTTACATGAATACAAGTAATTCATGAATATTCAATGGACAATTCACTTAATTAGTTCAATGGATTTGTAACAGAAAACACAATATAAGAATATTTGGTCACATTTTTTTTTAATCCAAGATTCTTTAACTCCATACTCTTTCATAATCCATACATCTGCGTAACTCATCCCCACATAGTCATAGTTACAAAACATAGACGGATCACTTTCCAGATCTATTAAACTCAAATATAAGTACTTAAAAGTAACAATGTAAAGTAAACTACTATATATTCATTTTATATACTTAAGACTTGGAAAAGCCCAGCTCCTTTAACATATTCAGTTAAAGCTAAAGCAACTAATCCCAACATAGCAAATCTTCCATTCCAAATCTCAGCATCAGCAGTCATAATCCCATCAGATTTAGACTCAACAGTAACTCCTTGGAACAATGGGATTAGTGAAGCCAAAGTTAGCAATGCACTTGACCCCAAGAACCATAACAATCCACCGTTTGATAACTGTGCAGATAAATCTGCACCGTTGGCTAACTCCACACCAATGGCTGCTACAAATCCAATCATGGCTAGCCTACCGTTGATCCTCTCAGGTGCCGGACCACTGAATGAGAATATATCGATGAAATTGGTGCTTGGTTTTGGCTGTTACAGTTTAAAAAAATAATAATAAAATGTCTTGAATAAAATGCACTTGCTATCAATGTTATGGTTGAAAATGTTGGGTTTTATTTACACTGATTTCTTACCATAAATATATTTTCCTTTTAAGAAAAGGTTTTGGATTGACTAATCATTTTTCTGGTAGGAAAATGTTTAGGACTCTATAAATAGAGAAATGTTCCTTCTAACTTAATCAATATTCATAATGTGATCTTAAAGGCTTTGAGAGTTTTGGTTAGGGGGGAAATTTATGGGTCACAAGCTTGATACGTTATCACTTGTGTGAACCTCCCATGTATCACGAGTGAATTGGTTGAGGTTGTTTCTCTCTGTATTTTGTACTCTCATATTTATTGTGGAATATTCATTTCTTTTGTGGACGTAGGTCGATTGACCGAACCACGTTAAATCTTTCTCGTTGTCTTCTTGCTTGTGATCTTTCGAGGTTTGCTTTGCTAGCTTCCGCATTTACACCTACTTATTTCCGGTTCTAACAGAAAAATGCCTCTATAGACTGAGGCGTTTGTATTCAATTTCACATATAGCCTAAATCATATTATTTAATTAGTCATAAATGAAAAATATGCTTAATGTTAACTTTTCAAAAAAAAAAAAGATACCAACCTTAGCAGGTGTTGGTTCGATAAATGAGAAATACCACATAAATTAAAAAAGAGTTTATAAGATCTATGCACGAACCTCAGCCATACACTTTACACGAACGCGCGAAGTCCTACGAAGGCGTGGCAAGTAACAGCTAGGAACAAACTGATTCAACCCATTTTTACTTTGTGACAATTTAACTGGACTTCCCAAAATTATAGATTGCATGGCAAATGAAGTAGTCATATTTTTCTTTTACTTTTCAAAGGTTGAACAAGTATTACTATAGTGTACAAACTTATTACAATTCAATTTGATTATATGTTAGTGCAAAAGTTGGTGGCATTTATAGTGTGCTAAGAAAGGGAGAAGACAAATGGGGTGGATATTTTAGGAGCCACGTAATTCAATTTTGGGCCTCTAAAGGATACATAAGTCACGTGGACTCATTGAACTTTTAGGGTCCGTTTAGTCATGGGATATGATATCATAATATGAAATTAAAGTTTTGGATATGCAATATAAAACTTTTATATTGTATATTTTCTCATGAACATAAAAATTTTATAAGTTCTAAAATTATTAAAATAGTCCCAATTGTTTATTCAATATTATCACATAAATGAAAAATCATAAAATCGTATAATAAATTATTACAAAGTTATTTGTTCTCCACTTAAGTAATTGTTTCATCAATATATTTGAGTAAAAAATGAAATGCCTCTCACGGGCTCTTCAAGATTTTATTACTCAACAATCGTGAAGTGTGATTGAAAGTGACTATATACTGGTGAGAATAATAAAATTTATGTCGGTCAGAATAATAAATTTTAAAAAGTAATAATATGATTATAAATTTTATGTACATGTGAAATAAATGGTTACTAGATAAATGTGAAATCATGAGATGAAATAAATTTTTGGAGAATATGATATAACATCTCATGATATGAAATCATGAAAAAAAATCATCATAAAATTACATGTTCAAACGCTGATTCCATCTTATGATACCATATCCTTATATGGTACCACATGGCCAAACGCCTACTTAGCAACAACTAACAAGGTCATGTGGCTTGCCAGTTTACCCCATATATGTCAAGAACTTCCTAGAAGTTACTACATGTGTTTTGCATGCTTTGGGTAATTAGATGAAGGGCGTAGACTAACTTTATCACGGTACTTATATTAATTGATTATTTATTATTTAAGATTATTGTAAAATAATTGAGGTAAAAAATAATTATATTTTTTTGACATATCTATATCAAGAAGAAATAAAAATTAATTTTTGAAATGCAAAAATGCAAGTAAACACAAATCGCACAACAAGCATAATAGTTGAACGCGCATCCTAGGCCCCGGTCAGGACCGTGGGAGGGTACTATGATAACACTACACCGGATGCGCCTAAACAAAAGTATTGAAAATAGTCATTAATTTGACGAAAATTATTAGTTTCGTTCTCGATCTACAAATAATTTTAAAATCACTCTCTAACTAAGTGAACTTAAGAAACTCCTAATCTTGCCACATGAGTGAAATACACCCTTAAATTTTCGTCAACTTTAATAGTGTTTTCAATATTTTTTTTAGCTTTTAATAAAAAGTCTCGCGCTTCAATAGTTAATTATATCATAGGCAGATCTCAAGTATATTTGAGTTCAGCTAGCCAAACAGAAAAATATTATAGAAACCACTAATAATTTAGAAACAAATCAGTAATTCACATCAAGTTGACAGTATTCTCAATATATCTATCTAAGCCGATTGATATATTGGACAAAAATATATACCATCAAGTATCCTGATAATGTGTATGCTCCTTTTATTTCTCAAACACTTTACATGTAGAACAAAGATGAAATGTTGCTTGTGTCTGGATCGACTTTAATGGCACAAAACACAGATGATGAACCTATCAAATATCCAAATGTTACCCCATGTGGTCACTGTGTTGGGATAACTTCTACATTGAAAACCTAATTTGTCCCCTTTTACTGAATGAACAAAGCACAGAACAAAAATGAAGGCTGCAACAACTCAGATGAATAACTACACTCTCACTCTCTCCCCTCTCTTCCCTTGCCTCTCTCCTTCCTCTTCCAATCTCGCTCGCCTCTCTCATTCCTATCTTATTCTCGCTTACATATGTACAATATACAATTATCTAATCGATATACATATACTATTCACTTTTCTCCCACTTTTTGCCCTCTCTTGTCTCTCTCCTCTCAGTCTCGCTTGCCTCTCTCCTCTTAGACTATTTTTGAGGTTTTATATGTGAAATTTCCTCAAAAATAAATACTACAAAAAGAATAGAGTAAACAAGAGCCTAAAGAAATACACGAGTAGAAGGATTCTTGTTGAGACTTTCACAAATTAGTAGTCTCCTCTCTTTTGTGAAACTCCCAAAGTTTTGTTTCCCTTCAGCTTCAACTCACAAAACAGAGTAAATCCCACAAATTATTTTGCTAAATTTTTTCATCAAATTCAATTCTGACAATGTCTACATTGCCAACAGACCTCATTTTTGATATCCTCTCGAGACTTTCTGTTAAAACCCTTTTGAAATTCAAGTGTGTTTCGAAATCATGGTGTAGTTTAATGAATTTGTCAAAATCCATCTTAGTGTATCTGCTAAAAACAAAGAATACACACATCACAGGCTTATATGGACAGAGACTATGAATTTGTTCACTTGTAGTGATATCAAACAAGACCTTCTTAAGGAATGTTCTGTTAGCAAATTACATAATGATTCTGTGATTGAGTCATTAGACTTGAATTATCCCTTGAAAAACCCCGAACTAAGGATTTGCATTGTGGGTTCGGTTAATGGATTGATTTGTCTTGACATTGAGGATAATAATTTGATTTTATGGAATCCACAGGAAATTGCCTGATTCTAGACTTAGATTATGTGGTGGTTCCCGTCTCGATAGAATTAATAGTGTCATGTATGGTTTTGGATACGATGAGTTAAGTGATGACTAAAAGGTTGTAGGTGTGCACACACATTATCCTCTGATGTTAAGAACAACTAATTCCACAGATTGAAATGATACAGAGGCATAGAAAAAGTACAAGACGTCTATAACCAAAACTGCAGGTGGCTGGCTATTGCCCTTTTTTCTTCATTTCATACCATTAAATAACAGAATAACAAAAGGGTATTTTTTTTTATATTACATAACAAGTTCTACTCCTTTCTCCTAATACTTCCCAAAACATAACACCCCATTTACATCTAAAACTCCTGAGATGCAGAGCCAATATCACCCTTCCCAGAGCCAGCCTTCTTAGGCAACAAATTCTGGTGAATGTTGGGCAAAACACCTCCATTGGCAATGGTAACTTGACCCAAAAGCTTGCTCAACTCCTCATCATTCCTCACAGCCAACTGAATGTGCCTAGGCACAATTCGATTCTTCTTGTTGTCTCTAGCAGCATTTCCAGCCAACTCCAACACCTATATCAACACAAACTTAGAATTTCATCTACGTTTCACAACTATCTATACAAAAATTCAAAAAAAACGTGTAGTTAATTTCAGCTCTTTTTGGAGAAATTGAACAGTTTAATTAAGAAATCTATCAATCAACAGTTGAAATCTCGCTAATAAACTAAAATAAACACGATTGATCTAACATGCAGAAAGCTTTGAGCATAAATAAATCAAAAAATAGCAAAGTAAATTACCTCAGCAGCGAGATACTCAAGGACGGCGGAGAGATACACAGGAGCACCAGCACCGACACGTTCAGCGTACTTTCCTGCCTTAAGGAAACGAGCGATCCTACCGACAGGAAACTGAAGACCAGCTTTTGAAGATCGGGAAACCGATTTCGATGCTTTCGGCTTGCCTCTTCCGGCGCCGCCTTTACCTGCTCCAGCACCTGAAGACATTTTTTTTCTCTGACCAAAAAAACCCTAACCCTAACCCTAGATTCGGAGTTGCAGAGACAGAGAGAAGGAAGAAGGTGAAATGTGATACGGAGGATTAGAGGAAGTAGAGTTATGTATATATAGTAATGTATGGTGTGATCTGATTGGTTGAAAAAAAGGTACCAGGATTGCCATCGTGGAAATGGCGGTACTTTTTAATTTTTGGAATACCCTCTAATATTTCCCTCCGTCTTTTATTATAAAAATATTCACAAAACTTCAAATGAAAGTACTTCCTTTTTAAATTTTTTTTACAGTCATGAATAATTATATGAAAAGTGAATTACAAAAATTGTCAAAAAAAATGGAATAGATATTAAGCAAAACAAAAAAAATATTTTCTTCTCTATTTTTCATGAATTTTTTACTAATTAAACCTCACTATAGTGATTTCGAAAGTTTCATGACCTTCTTTATAAATAAGATGTTATCGTATATGTATATATAATTGTTATAAATAAAAATATGTTGAATTAGAGAGTATATGAGTATAAATGAAGCAAATATTAATCGTCTTTTCTAGTGAAGTAATGATCATAACTTACGGACATTATTTTAAATAATTGAATACATTTTTCTTTTTCCTTTTAGATATTTTACTTGAAATTTACTATGTACATGATTTTAATTTTAATGATAGTTATTAAAAATATTTAATCTTTTTAATTTATACGTGACATATGAAATATTATTACCTGATATTTGAGTATAACTATTATCTAGAAAAGTAAGTATAAAAGATTGATTCTGAACTATTCGTGAGAGACGAGTGGATGCTCTTGTTGAACTCTATATTTACCTTTCTTTTTGTTTCCGTTTTGTATCGGTACCACAATGATTCCTCTCTGATATACAAGGCAATTATTGAGAAACTGTTTCTAATAAATCCTCTACCGATGAAAAAAAAGGTTTTACAAAACAGGTTTGAAGAAAGACAAAAGAGAGTTAAAGAAGCATATATGAAAATATCAAAGAAAAGAAAGATATTTAACCACAAATAGTAAAATTACCCAATGTAAGAGTAAGAAATAAAGTAAATGTAAAATAATAATAGTACTATTCATAGTACTGGTAGGAGAACAACAACAATACTATTTTAAATTGATTAAAGAAAAATGTTTTATAGCATAAAACTTGCTTGTGGGAGCCTAACTTAGGAATGTCCATATCCTGGCAATTAAATTGACAAGGGTTACACAATCAAAGGATGAGTTCACTTATTGAAACACATAATGGTGATTTAGTTCATTTACACTAGTAATCACGGACGTGATTATACTGCTTTAATGGTGTATTAGCAAACCGATAATCGTACTTTGAGATCACTGCATCATCTCTTTCTCCACACACTTCACTAATAGGAATTGAGTCAGTAATTTCCTTCAAATCGTCCGGTGTAAGTTTCACTCCTAGAGATTGGACATTGTCATTGAGGTTCTTGATCTTTGTTGTCCCTGCAATACAGCAGCAGCGTATTTCAACTCATATAAAAGGTTAAACAAGACACCACTAAATTATTTCGTCACATGGTGGATGGAAGGGGAGGACAACTAGTCTTGAATACGCGTACATTTAGACACATGAAAGTATTGCAGTAGAAAATGTAATTTGATGTGTATAAACATTTGGTAATGTACCAGGTATTGGAACCACATCGTCTCCCTGATGCATAAGCCACGCTAAAGCTAGTTGAGGTGGTCTGCAACCATGCTTTGCTGCTAAGTTAGCGAATTGTGAGTATAGAACTTTGTTCTTCTCCAAATTCTGTTCATTAAACCTTGGGTGTGAGCCCTGAAGTAAAAAAGAGACTCAAATAAGAAACCTAACTCCACGCCTTCGCATTCATCTTTATCGAACTCCCTAGCATGTAATCAATTGTTTTTAGAACCATGTATCCCTATTTTACACTATGTTGCTATATTACAAAAGCGACATAAAAGTGGCTGGCTGTACCATTCCCTCTGTCAGTTCCCTCTATTAATATGGTTGTACCAAACAATAAAAGGTGAATGATGAACACTTTATAACTAGATGACAGTATCCATGATATATGACATGCAATAACTACCTCACTGATACCCTATGTTGGTCGGACTCTTCAAAAATGTCACTTGGATGCATGTCCAAGAGTAGTGCATCTTTAGAGGATCCGACATGGCTGCAGCTGCATTTTTGGAGAGTCCGAACAACATAGCTGATACCAGTATTGACCATGATCTTCATAAGCTTTTCAAGCATTTACTTACCATTATACTTCCCGTAGGCAAGCTTTCTGTGACTGCCTTCCCTGCAAAGAAACCGTGTCCGAGAGGGCTATACGCAACAATCCCAATGCCTAGTTCCCTGTATTAAGGAGGCAAGGAAAATATTAAGGATATGGCTTAATTTTTGAGAGGAAGGAAAGTTATTAATTTCGAACATACCTACAAAGCGGAATTACATCCTCTTCTATATCACGGGTCCAAAGAGAATACTCCAATTGTACAGCAGTAATGGGATGAACAGCATGTGCCCTCTTAATTGTGTCCACACTGGCTTCCGATAAGCCAATGTACCTAATCTTTCCCTCCTCGACTAATTTCTTGAGTTCCCCCATCTTCAATCATTAAGTTGGTTCAAGTAAATCAAGTTCCCCTTGTACTACATACATCACAATTGGTAAGAAGAGTGGATAAAGATCGAACTTACAGTTTCCTCTATTGGCACAGTTCTGTCTATTCTGTGAGGATAATATAGATCGATGTAGTCTACATCAAGCCGCTTCAGACTTTCTTCGCAGCATTTCCGTACATATTCCGGAGTGCCTTTGACATGAAACTGGAAGCCCTCAGAAACTAACAACCCAAATTTGGTTGCCAGTTGGACTTGCTCACGAGGAAGTTGCTTTAGTGCCTGGTTATCGCGAAATGACAATTAACAAAAAGAAAATGTGATAGTGTAAAGAAAGAAAAACATGTCTCAGAAATACTAGAGTGATTTTATTGGTCAAAAATCTTCAAACAGAACATTTTATCCATTCTTTCCATCATCAAACCGAACATACCTTTCCAATCATTATTTCGTTGTCGCCTTCATGCCCATATAAATCGGATGTGTCAAAGAAGGTGATGCCTTTATTGAATGTTCCCTTTAAGATTGAGCATCCAGCTTCATGTGACAGAGGAGTATTTAATATTCCAGAAAGTCCTAAACAACCAAAGCCTAGTTTCGAGACCTAGCAACAATAAAAGATTGAGCTAATTGTTTAAATTTCTGTTATACATCATAGAAGCTAAGTACTCTGTTGGCTTTCTTTTAGCAAGAATTTTATCATCACTCGCAAAAATTTCATAATTTCTAGATTGAACAACCTTTTTCTTCCAATAGACAAAAATGCATTAATTTCTCAGTTCAGTGAATGGCTCGAATAACTATAAGATACTCAAGGAGAATGAAAAGAGGGATTAACTATAAGGTTTTTGACTCAGTTTTGTTGAAGGCAAAAAGCTAAAAAGAAAAAGAAATATCAAGTTTTGGGATAGGTATAAACACAAGCAACAACAACAACAACATACTATAAGATCGTGATTGGATCCACATATGTTTAGTAAAGAGAATAATCTTTATCCTTTGAGAATAATAAAGAACGAACAGTGTTCAATTGGAACATCCAGTATAGTTCCACAAGTGAGGTTACGAGTGAGTATGGTTACGTAGACCGTACCCTACCTTTGTGGGGCACAGATACACAAAAGTAAAGATAAATTCATATGGATGTCCCCTGGGTATAGGGTAAGGGGATTTATAAGTTGGAGAATTGAATCCTCACCGATAAAGTTAAAGTTCAGATAACCAATCAACTAAGCAACAAAGATTTCTACTTCCATTCATATTGATGCTCATTTGAAGTTTAGCTACAACCTTGGTATCATAATCTTCTTCTCTTACTTTTTTCAAATTAAAATAGTCAAACTCTTAAACCATCAAAATTTCTCTAACTTTTTTTTAATTAAAAAAATGGCTAATACAAAATTTCAAGAATATAACTTTAACTTGGGAAAAAGGTGGGAAAAGATAATATGTTTACAGTGAAGCTGTTTACATGGTAACCCAGAAAGCTAAAATGGACTCCGAACACAGCTTCAACTTCCAAAAATCACAATTTCAAGTTTCAAATTCAAAATCTATGCTCAAATGGGGGCTAATTGATTGTCACAATTTTTTCTACAGTTCCAGTTCCAGTTAAAAGAATGCAAAACTTAAAAACAAACAAACAAACAAACAAACAAACAGAAATTGAAATCATAGCTGAAAAATTGTATTACCTCAAGCCCTTGTGTACCCAATTTTACTTTAGGAATTTGGATTTGGGAGTTGTGCTCCATTTTCAAACACCAAATGCTTGATTAGCTGCTATAGCAGTGGCCAAATTAAATGGGAAAAAATGATTAACTTTTTCTTTTACCTGTTGTTTTTATAATTAACTTTTTCTTTAATAATTTTTTCAACTATCTCTAATTTTACTTTCTTATTTTATTTTAAAATACATGAAAATTTTAATTTGGCCACATTTTTAATGAAAATTTTAATTTGGCCACATTTTTAAAGAAACCGACCATTCTTAAAAAATGAAGTGTTTTTTTTTCAATTAACCTACAAGGTAAAAAACATCACCAATTTTAACACAAGAAAAAAAGTATTTTCTTTGTTTCAAAAAGAATAATTGTATTTCCTTATTAGTCTGTTTAAAAAATAATGATCTTTTTCTTTTTTAGCAACACTTTAAATTTAACTTTTCACGTGATATGTTTAATACCACATGATTAAATGACATTTTGGTATATTTGACAAGATTAAAAAGTCTTTTTTTTAAAACTACGTTTCAAGTTAAACTAGATTATTCTTTTTGAAACGAAGGAAATATAATCTACGTAGTATAAACGGAGGGAGTAAAGGAGTTTGGGGAAAAAAAGCAAAACAATAATATTGCAAACTATATTCTATAATAAATGTCATTTACT
The DNA here is from genome assembly GCF_001406875.1 of Solanum pennellii. Taxonomy (NCBI): domain Eukaryota; kingdom Viridiplantae; phylum Streptophyta; class Magnoliopsida; order Solanales; family Solanaceae; genus Solanum; species Solanum pennellii. Next base: position 79,956,979 of record NC_028645.1, read on the forward strand.
GACTTTCATAAGGGAAAACTAATTTAAACCATTGAAAATCACTTAAAAATTAGATGATAATAAAAAATAAACTATGCACATTAATTTACATATTGTATTTTATTAAAAGTTAACACTGACACATAGAACAATTTATCATTTGAAACAATCAGATATGAAAGTATTTTAGTAGACCTTAGCTTTATATACAAATGATATAAATATAATTTATTAATTCACATTTGGATTATAAGGTAACCCGTTAAGAAAAAATCTCAAATTATTAAGAAATGATAGCCTGAAATTTTAAAAAATAAAATTATTATTGAAACCGCTAAGCCAATAACACATCATCAATAACATAATAACTTTATTCGATTAGAATTGTTAATTTCGGTTCTATTTTGAATCGAACATGCACCAATTGATTCTATAAACTAAGGCAGCTACTTCTGCCCAGTTACTAGTACCAGTGCCAAGTTATTACATAAACAAGCACTAGTTTTCCTTCATGCAACATAGTCACAGATTCACCTCCTCAGGTTCCTTATTTACAAGTTCTATATAGATTTACTTTAAGGAATTTATTTTCCGGTTTTTCAAATTATTTTGACCGAACCAAACATGAGAAAAAACATAAATCCTCCATATCAAACACAGCCCATACGATTTCTCACCAACGCGTATCAGCTAACCGATACTCATACTTAGACATCACTCCAGACTCTCTTGCTCCACAGACTTCACTAACGGGGATGGCATCCGTGATTTCCTTCACGTCTTCTGGTGTAAGCTTCACTGCTACAGATTGAATATTGGAATTTAGGTTCTTAATCTTTGTTGTTCCTACAACACATTGGAAGTATGATCAGAAATGCCTCAACTTTTTTAAAACAGGTCCAAGGTTAAATGATATATTGCAGTTAACAAACGAACACCACGATGATCAAGAATTTAACAAGTTGTATCACAACAACATCTCGAGGAGGGGAATTCAATTAACTAATAGAAATAGTAATTTGATTTGCATAAATGTATGTGAATGGAGAAGGCATATTACATACCAGGTATCGGAACCACGTCATCTCCCTGATGTAGAAGCCAAGCTAAAGCTAGTTGAGGAGGTGTACAACCATGCTTTGCTGCTAAGTTTGCAAATCTTGTGTAAAGAGCTTTGTTCTTCTCCAAGTTCTCTCCGGAAAATCTTGGATGAGAACCCTAACAAAACAGAGAGATTGAGATACCTAGACGTAATTTTCCCAAAGAATGACATGATAGACGAATATTTACACACACAACTATGATAGATGGTAGAACGAAGAAGTTCTAGGGAAGTACTATGCAGTAGAAAAGATGCATAATAGACGAAAACAAGTTACATAAAAACGTTATGAGACCAATAATGTTATGTAAGCGTCAATGCTAAGTGTTAAGTTGGCAACATGGTGCCGTTCAAATGTAGGTGTTAAGATAGACGTGGAAGAAAGTTATCATGTTTGACTATGTTAGCTAGGACGAAGAAGGTGTGACATAAGAGTAGTAAGCTTGCACTCTCTTCCCGTCAACTCTTCAAACTCTTGTGGATGTATTACACACTACTTTAGTTATACCAAACAATGAAAAGAGAATGTCGATTACTTCATTCATACGAAATAAATCTGAGAGGACCGGTCTGATACCTGACATATACTAGGAACTACTGCAATTACTTACCATCAGACTTCCCTCAGGCAAGCTTTCCGTGATTGCCTTCCCACCAAAGAACCCGTGGCCAAGGGGGCTGTATGCAACAATCCCGATGCCTAATTCTCTGTATTAAGGAGGCAGAAAAATCTATTACACAATTCTTGAAGTTCTTTCTGATATCTACAGATAGCTTAATGAGTAACCAGTCATTAAAGTGATCTTAATCTTTGAGTGACAACATTCATCAGATACGAGCATATACCTACAAAGTGGAATAACATCCTCTTCTATCTCACGAGTCCAAAGAGAATACTCCATTTGTACACAAGTGATGGGATGAACAGCATGTGCCCTCTTAATTGTGTCAACGCTGGCTTCAGATAAGCCAATGTACCTAATTTTTCCCTCATCCACAAGCTTCTTCAGTTCTCCCATCTTTTGTATCGTGAAATTGATTCAAGAAAATCAAATTTCTGTACAACATATTATCACCATAGGCAAGAACATGGATAAAAGTAGATACTTACAGTTTCCTCTATAGGCACAGATGTGTCTGTCCGGTGCTGATAATATAAATCAATGTAGTCCACGTCTAGACGCTTGAGACTTTCTTCACAGCATTGCCTTACATATTGTGGAGTGCCTTTGACTTGACATTGGAGGCCATCTAAGTCCTCGGAAAATATACACCCAAATTTGGTTGCCAGTTGGACTTGCTCACGAGGAATCTGCTTCAATACCTGGTTATCTCAAAAAGACAATTTAGAAACAAAAACATTACTTACATGATAGTTTTAAAAAAGGAACAGGTCTCAACAACATCGAGTGATTATATGACTCTAAATCTTCAAACACGCAACACAAAAAATTGAACAGTATACTGATCAATTAAGCATATACCTTTCCCACCATTATCTCATTGTGACCGTCATGCCCGTATACGTTAGCAGTGTCAAAGAAGGTGATGCCTTTGCTGAATGCTTCCTTTAAGATTGCACACCCAGCTTCATGTGACAGAGGATCATTTAAAAAGCCAGAAAGTCCTCCACAACCAAAGCCGAGTTTCGAGACCTGGAAAGACGATTAACTAATGATTTAAAAGTTTCTAGCATAGAAGTAAAACTTTGCCTTTTCTTTTAGCATAAATGTTTTTCAGATGTCCCATATCTCAGACCATCGCGAACCTAAAGCCCTTTTTTTCAAGAGCAGAACTAAGGGTGTCAAAAAGGTTGGAGTCTCTCAATTAAGTGAAATTTTGGAGGCTGATAACGAATAAGTAACGAAAATGTTAGTGAGATAAATGGACATACACAAAATAACTATAATCATAGGCGAAAAGGCGGAGCCACATGCAAAGAAGGGATGCAATTTATCAGAAAGTTATACAGCATAAACAGGCTAAAGATGAATCTTTTTGAGCATATACATAAAATTTTGAATCCCTTGACATAAGAGAAATACATGTTCAAATCCCAGGTAAGTCATTTTTGATTTTTTAATCTCTTTCACAGAAATCCTGGTTCCGCTACTGCATAGGCGGTATAGTACTCAAGGGACTAATCATTATTACAGAAATGAAATGAAGAAGGACAATAAACACTGCCTCAATAAAAACATCAAATCTTAATATGTGAAGGATAAACCTCAGAATTTGACAATATAATCAATTTTAGCAAAAATATTTGTAGTATAATCTTTTCGTCCTCATAAGGGAACCTTGAGCCCATGACGGACCAGAATTTTGACTAAGGGGTCTCAAAATATAAAGAAATAAAATCGCATCGAAGCTTAAAAGTGTCTATGTAACATATATATACATACAAAAAATATTGTTATCTCGATACACAGTATAATTTTCTGAAGAAGGGGTGTATGTGGCTCGACCATTGCCTTGAGCAACGGTCAAGTTGTCTCTACGTGATCTATAGATCACGGATTCAAGTCACGAGAGCAACCATATTAAAGTAGATTGTCTACATCACACCCCTCGTACAACCTTTACCTAGACCATACTAACTCGGGATGCTTTGTGCATATTTAAAACATTTTCCTCCTCTAAAACAATAGTCCTAAACATCTATTGCTATTACGCAAAGATTATGCTAAAATTTCAAGACTCCAATTATAAATTCAAAATAGGTAGAATGAAAAAAAAAATATCTACAATTAAATTGATTGAGCTTTTAAGTTGTATCCAGCAAACCTAAAACTGATACTGCTGCAAACAAATTTAACACAAATCAATTGACTGTCACAAAGTACTACTAATTCTTTTTCTCTTTTCCATAAATTACCAAAATACAAGTTAAAAAATAAAATAAATCAAAACCTAAATGAAAATTGAAATCAAGGTTAAAATAATTGTAAGTTACCTCAAGACCCTGGCTACCCAATTTGACTCTTGGAATTTGAATTTGTGTGTTGTGCTCCATTTTTTTTTTTGTGCAGACTGCTAAATTACAGTACCAAATGCTTAAAAAGAGTTGCTTAGAAAAAGAAGGGAAAAAGAAGTTGAAAAAGCTACTAATTTGTCAATATTTGGACATGAATATATGCTTTATTATTAAGAAGAATATAAGTGGGGACAAAAATTCCATTTAGAGTTTAGTCATTGTCTTACTAGTGAAGTGGTGATAGATTCTATTTGACTATTCCTCTTACCATTCACACTTGGTTAGAAAGTGAATTATTAATATATTAAAATTAGCAAAATTAATATTTCTTCATTGCATGGATCATTTTATTTTGGGTTATTTAGGTAGTTAGATTTTGAAATTTTATGTAACATAGCTACTATTTTTCTAAATGTTTCAAATTTTAATATATAATATTATATATTTGGTATATAATAATATATACTAAATTATAAGAAATGTTTGTACACCATATATAATACTAGGAGATATTATATACTATTATACAAAAAAAAATGAATTCTTCTACTTCTTTGAATTCAAGGGGCAAATCCATCCAAGACATGAAAATTATGTGTCGCCAATTCATGTTCTTTTAGTAGCATCCATATGCATCATCTTTAAAGAGAAATGAGCTTCATATATATATATATATATATATATATATATAAAAGATGAGACTAGTTTTACACATAAATCGCGTTATGCCTAACATAGTGATGAAATAAACTTGTAAAGATATGACACTAGACCTAACTCAATCCCAAAAGTTAGCTCAACAGAGGAAGATTATCCAAGTCCATGTAAGGAGACCATCAGTCCATTCCCCACCAATGTGGGACTTTTATCCGCTCTAACAAAACTGATACAACAAATTACCTACAAACAGTGAATTCATCACTTTACATAAGGATAAAACAACAACAATAACATAACAGTTTTATCTCGATGATAAGATGTACGCCGATCTTATTCCTATATTTGACTTTTGTGTAGAAAAACTGTTTTCGATAGACCCTTGAATCTCAGTAGCATAATTTCTTTCCTCCTCTTAAACAACTGTTCTTGACTCATAAACATCTATTGCTATACACAAAGATCACAATAATTTGAGCATTTCAGTTTTAACCTTAATAAAATGATTTATAATCATACAAATATTTAAATTATGGTATATCTCAAGTTTCAATTTTTTTTAAAAAATATCATGTCAAGTTAAATATTATTGGAGGTCCTATTTAAAGACATTGAAAATTATGCTTTTTGAATTGAACAAACTCTATTCGTTAAATTTGTAAGGATTTTATCTAAAGACATACTGAAAATCATATTTTCCGAATCGAACTTATTCCATTTAGAGTTGAGGAGTCGTTTTCTTGCTAGAAAAGTGGTGATTGATTCCATTTAGATCATATTTGATAGTAATATTATTGCTAGGCATAAAATTCAACATATCGTGATTTTCTTATCGATTTTAATCCATAAATTTTATATATGTATAAATAATTAATATAATTAATTATCTTATGTAAAATATAAGAATGAATAACTAAATCCGCACAATTAAATTTTATATAATTATACTAAAAATTCCTGCATAACCTTAATCTAACAAGTAGAGATGAGTTTTGTTTGTGCTATTCATTTGTCTGAATTTGTACATAGAAAATAATTTCTTGAGATATTGGCATTTCTTTTCCAATAAGTTTTTACAATTGATTTTAAAACTAAGGGGTTTTAGCATTTCTTGCAACAAAATGAAAAATGATCTGTTTCTACAAATTATAAACGCTCACAATCTTTCAAAAGAGCCAAAAATAAAAAAATTTGCAACCACTTTTTTGTATTAAAAAAATTTCAAAAACAAAATTTGGAGATATATCATTCCTATTGGTTGGAAGTGGAATCTTATGTCAATTAGATCATTGATTTTTTGAAATCATTGAATCAAATTTTTTTCTCCGTTTTAACTTAAATTCCAAAAAAATTGATCTATTCAATCAAAAAAGTAATTGAGCTTTTGTAATAATTGAATCGATTCTAACTAGTTAGAATTAAGGCGGGTTAGTTGTTGTAGTAGTAATAATATTAGTTGGGTAAAATCTATTCACACCGGATGTTTACATAAAATTAATACATGCATGTCATGTGTTGTTGAAACTTATTATTCATTAACTTCATTAAATCATATATTAATAAAAATCATATTGATTTAGTGTAAATATTAAGTGCAAATAAGCTTTTTCATATTAATTTAAGTCTCCAAACGTGAAAAAGTTACCACTAATCCTATTTGGCAACAATAGCAACGGACCATAACTATATCATTTCTTCATTTTTTTTTAGAAGTTAGAAATCTCTTCAATAAGTTACGGTTAAAAGATAAATTTAACGACTGATATTTCTACCATTTGATTAAAAAAGAAGATTGCATTATGTTAGTAAACAAATGTTGTTAAAATAAAACAATAGTTAATAAACTATATTTAATCAAATATTCAATAACATTATCGACTTAATTCTATTATCTCAAAAACAACAAAAGTAATGTGAAATTGTGAATTGTTCAATAAACTAAAAAGTTACTTTGCTCTAAGCCTCTAACATAATGACCCTAAAAGGTCCATTATGATCTAGCTAGTCTAATGACGCTTCATAACAACTTGTTTGGAATATTTCAACGATCTTCTAAGCTCTGTCTTCGATGTTTTCTCATCATCGGTCTTAATAGGAATAGAATCACTATCAATCACCAGTTGTGGAAATTTTTCACATCCTACATTATGCTTCAAAGTCTCAACAAACCCTTGTGCTTCATCACAATAAGCTTGGAAGGATAACAAACTCTTTTTGAAACTTTCAAGAGATGGATCTACACCTTCTGGCTTTTCTCCACCATTAGTCTCTAGCACAATGGCTAGTGCTGTTAAAAGTTCATCATATTTCTTGTCCAATGTGTCCACACCGGCATCCATTATCTCTCTGCAAAAAATATGAACTGCGAATAAAAATATTTTATCTATAAACTCAAAAACTCTTGCAAGTTTTCTCTATTTCTTTATTGATGTTATCTATAATAGTAAGAAGTAGATAAAACTAGGATTAGAATTAACTTATTCCTATATGAACTAAGACAAACAAATTCTAATTAGACATAATTAAATAAATACCAAAAATAACAAATTCTAAATAACTTAGGATTCCTACTCTAACTTTAAAATATTATCCCAACAAAAAGAGTGTGGAATATTAAGCAAAAATGGTAGTTTAGTATATAAAGAATATCATATTTATTATGGTTGATATGAGAAATAACCCTACTTCATGCCTCCTTTTTCTTAGAAAAAAATGAATTAGCTATGAATTTTGTCGCTAGATAAATTGTTATTAATACATTGTTTAAATAAATTGAGGTATATAAAAAGATGATTGGCTCAAAATTTCAACCCTAATATTAAAACCTAGATCAAGATTATCTATAACACACATCTTCGTTAGGAAAGATTGACTATTGATATATCGAATTCATGGATACGTTTCATAAATTAAATAAAAAAGGGAAAAAAGATATTTTCCCCAAAACTTTTATTCAGTTTCCAAGTTTAAATTAAACATGATATATACACCGATATTACGCAAGTTAAAAACCCTAAATATACATTCATCAATGAAGAATTCCAAGAATAAAAAATCAACAAAAAGAATCAAGTTTTACAAACAAAATCCCCTCTCTTTAATGAATGAACTGAAATTTCTAATCAAAATTATACAAATAATTAAAATGTTTGTTGATAAAAAAGAAGAGGAAAAAAAAAACTTACGGGTCAAACGATTATACTGGAGGCTCCACAAGAAAAAGGTTAATAGTTTTTATTTTATTTGTTAAGAAATAAACGGATATAATTCTATCTATAGTGAATATTTATTAACAAATAAATAATAGACTGTGAAAATACAAATCTAATCAGTAAATGCATTTAACTAAAGTAATTTCCTTTTTTAATTTGTCATATATTACAAGAGCGAATGTTTAATTTGTCAATTGATGATTTGTTTATTTCCTCAAATTTTCTCTATTTTATATTTCGTATTTCTTCATTTATTTTCCTTCTCCTTTTTTTTTTTTTTGCATATTATGTATTTAAAAATATAATATAAATTACGATATTTAATATTTCTTTGTTTATTTTCCTTTTTAGTCTATTATATATTTTTAAAAATATGAAAAATAGTATCAGAAATTACAATAGTGAATAACTTAAAATATTTATTAATAATAATTATACATAAAAAAAAAACTAATCAACTCTTGAAATTTCATACGTTCCACATAAAAAGAAAGTGAATGAAAGAGTAAAAATTGATCAAACTCTTAAAATTTCAATTATTGAGATGTTATACATTCCAAACAAATGTATAGCAACGATGTTCTTGAAGTATGTACTGATCACACGGTCTAGTGGTAATGTACGAAAGTTACAAAATAGGAATAAATGTTTGAAGAAATGGAGAGTAAGCATACTATTATCAACGAGAGAGAATTACTCAGATAGTAAGCATGCTCACTTTTAATCCTACAATTGCGAGTTTAAAAGGGAAAAGTAAGCATAACATTGTCATCTACGTCAGAATCAACCGTACTCTACTTTTTACTATGTTTGCACATTCAAAACTTAAAAACACTTTACCACCACCATCCATTTTGCTACTTTTGTATAAATAATGTAAACATAAATTGTGTAAACGCCCACAAGAAGTGCTATGTATGTATAAACAACATTTTCCATTTTTTTCCCACAAAATTATAAACACTTACAAATCTTTCAAAAAAGGGGGGAAAAAATACACAACCACTTTTTTGTATTAAAAATTTTCAAAAACAAAATTTGGAAAAATCTCAACCCTAGTTGGAATCTTATTCAAACACTAATAATCCTATTTAGCAACAAAAATGTTGAGTTACAATATTCTAGCAATGGATCTATAACTAATTCTATTTAACATTTGATCATAAAATGAAAAAAAGAAAAAAAGAGAAGAGCATTATGTTAATAGACAAAATGCTGCTAAAATAAAATCATAGATAATAAACTAATCTTTAGTCAAATATCTCAAAAACAAACAAGTGTGAAACTACAAATTGTTCGCACTCTCAAAAGGTCCATTATGATTTAGCTAGCCTAATGACGCTTCATAACAACTTGTCTGGAATATTATTCACGTACTTATATCTCTGTCTTGGACGATTTCTCATTATCGATCATAGTAGGAAGAGAATCACTATCAAACACCTGTTCTTGAAACTGTTCACATCCTAAACTCTGCTTCAAACTCTCAACAAACTCTTGTGCTTCCTCACAAGAAGCTTGGAAGGATAAAAAACTCTTTTGGAAACTTTCAAGATGTGAATCTACACCTTCTGATTTTTCATCACCATTAGTCTCTAGCACAATGGCTAGTGATGTTAAAAGCTCATTATATTTCTTCTCCAATGTGTCCACAACGACATCCATTATATCTCTGCAAAAAGCATGAACGATGAATAAAAATATTTTTTTTATAAACTTCTAAAACCTTATGCAAGTTTTATAGATGTTATCAATATTAATAGTAACAAGTAAATAAAACTAGGACTAGAAATTTATCCCTATGTGAACTAAGACAAAAAAATACTAACTAGACGTAATTAAATAAATAGAAATTATAACAAAATTCGTTCTCCAACTTTGAATTATTGTTCTAACTAAAGAATTAAGCAAACATATTATAAAAAGGCTAAAATATAAATAACAATATAATAGCATGTCACCAATCTATGTTCCTAGCTATACCAAAACAAGTATCTTTAAAGAGGAATTACGAGCTATAATTCTTTTTAATAATCGAGAAATCTTTAAGGAGATAATATATATTTCGGAAATTAATGAATAAATGAGTCATTTCTCTAGGTATGAATTATGATATTTCTATGGTCAATTTTTTCTACGTTTAACAATATCAAAGAACTTATTATATAACATAACATGAAAGATCAGTTTAACAGAATTGTATATCAATTTATGTTCAAAATTCATGACTATTCTAATTTATCGAGCATACAAGAATAAACAAAGCTATTTTGGATCTAGCTTCCTATTTATAATAAAATCTAGGTCTATAAAAAGATTATTGAATCAAAATTACAAGTTGGTTCAACCCTAATATAATAACCTAGGTCAAGATTATCTATAACACATTTCTTCACTAGGAAAGATTGACTAGAAAATTGATATATCGAATTCATGGACATGGACATGTTTCATAAATTCAATAAAAAGGAAAAAGTTATATTTTCAACAAAACTTTAATTCAATTTCAAAATTAAATTGAACATGATTTATACATTGAAACCAATTTCAGATCACGCAAATTAAAAACCCTAAATATACATTCATCAATGAAGAATTCCAAGAACAAAAAATCAATAAAAAGAATCAAGTTTTGCAAACAAAACCCCTTCTCTTTAATGAATGAACTGAAATTTCTAATCAAAATTATACAAATAAATAAGTATTTGTTGATAAAAAAAGAAGAGGAAAAAAAAACTTACGGGTCAAACGATGATACTGGAGGCTCCCCCAAAAAAAAGGTTGATAGTTTTATTTTATTTAGTGAAAAAAAACTGATATAATTCTATTTATAGTGAATATTTGTTATCAAATACATATTAGACTGTGTCAATACAAATTTAGTCTGTAAATGCATTTAATTAAATAAATTTCCTTTTTTAATTTATCAGTCAAATGTTCTCTATTTTACATTTAGTATTTCTTCATTTATTTTCCTTTTTTGTATATTATGAATTTAAAAATTAACAAAACATTGGTATGTACTATAAATTACAATATTTAATATTTCTTCATTTATTTTCCTTTTGAGTACATTATGTATTTGAAAATATATAGTATTTAAATTAAAATAGTCAATAACTTCAAATATTTAAAATAATTATAAAAAATAATAATTAAGTCTCGAAATTTTACTTATGCCATTTACTTAGAAGCTTAGAGTTAGTTGGTCAATTGATCAATTTGTCTTTTTCCTTCAATTTTCTCTATCAATATTTAATATTTTTTTCATATTAATTTATTTGTCTGGATTTCCTTATTAGTACTCATATACTGCATAGATTAAAAACATGATTGTTTTCACTTTTACAGCTTTTACTATATTTTATTAGCTATTACTTTTATAATATTCACAACAATATTTTTTTTTGTATGGAGTAAAAATCGAACTTGAGATTTGGGTGAATCCGCACGGGTAATTAATTAGTTTTATTCTTCAAAGATAATACTTAATGCCATCTTCTGAATGTAATTCGGAATACAGTAAAACATCTATAAATTAATATAGATGGACTATAAAATATTATTATTTTATATATATATTATTTAATCGATAAATTAATATTTATTAATTTTAAAAAGTAAATTAATATAGATGGACTATGAAATATTATTATTTTATACACGTATTATTGAATCGATAAATTAATATTTATTAATTTAAAAAGTTTTTGTGTAAACATTATTTATAACTTGAGGTCATGATTAATGGTCTTACCACAAAAAGTTGAGTCAATAACACTTTAAATAATCCGGATGAAAGTGTTACATGTTCAGTAGTCCATTACTTAGGAGAAATTATGGATACCATAAGAAAAAACAATGTTGATGATGAAGTTAAAGACGATACAATACCGTTGCGACTAGTTACTCTTAAGAAAACACTTGGGCATCTAGAAATTTTTATAATTTTATGGTGCAAAAAAGACAACACTAGAACTTTTTGATGCAGTAAGAAAAAGTTATGTTAAATATAAGTTTCAACTAGATTCAAATTTTAACAAAAAAACACAATAGAATCATATGTCACTTGTCTTAGTTATATTTGTACTTTTAAAGCATTAGTAATTTATAATATTGATGGGACCATATATTTATATAGGGGTTTTCTAAAAATATATTACTATCTTATTATTTTATCGAAATTGGTGATTTTTTTCACTGGCCCAATTCAAGATTATTAATTTTATGAGGAACTTTTGCAAATAGCTACTAGAAAACTTAACATAGCTATATTTTGTATATTTACGAGCTGTAGCCACAGTTTAAGCTGTTTGGTTTGCATAATTTACGGTTTTGTATAATTCGCATGTTTGTATAATTCGTAGATACATTTCTATAATTCAACTATTTTTGTATAAACTTGAATAATGAATTTATTCAATTACAAACATCATAATTATAAACAATTAAACACTAAACCATTTTCCGAAAAACTGTGATTCTCATATTCAGTTGTTGCTCAACAACCCTAATGAGATCGTGAAAGTACTTAAAACAAGCTTGTCCGACGATATTACCAATTATTGGCACCAAATCTCAAGTTGTTTCCATTTCTTTACTGTTTGATTTCAACTTAATTTCATACTCATTGTTAATCTTCTTTACATTAATTAAAACAAGATATATATACCATCTAATAGCATATTATTAATTAGTCACCTCAAATTCACGTGTCCTTTGAACCATGCACGTCTACAAGTGTAATTATACCTTTGTTATGATTAAATACTCTTATTGGAGATATGACCAGATAGGAGGATATAAAGATTGAGAATTAAGGTAAAAGATTAGTCGATAGTCAAGTGATATCTCAACCTATTAAGATAAGGATAAGATCATGTACAAATCATACATCCAAATATATTTATATGATTGCACAGTGTGTCTGTTGTTGTAATTGTATTCACATACTGTAAAACCTCTATAAATTAATATAGGTGGGACCATGAAATTTTATTATTTTATAGAGATATTATTTAATCGATAAATTAATATTTATTAATTTAAAGAATGATTTGACATTTGATGAAGATTATATCCAAATCATTTTATCTAACTAATTTATGTATCATATTTATTGACTTTCACATAAAAAAGTTATTACACATAAAGTACAACGAATAGATCAAAATTCTTATATCTTACTAATTTCAACCTTGTGATGCTATGTTAATAATAGCTTCCAAGATGTATTATCGAACAAATTTTATCATAGGGTATTAGAAGGCTATGAAGTGGACAAACTGGTCCAGCAAAGATCAATATTGTGGGTGCTATTAACTTTGCAAACTCTGTTTGGATAACAAATGTTTAGCAGGAGACAATAACAAATTATTTTCGAAACTGTAAAATTCATTCGGGGACACAATCTCATAGAATTTAAACGAACTTACTTATGAAAACGTCATTTATGAACTTGAGGTTATGATTAATGATCTTGGTTACCCAAATAAAATGGATGTCAATAACCCGTTGGATTATCCGGGTGAAAGTGATACATGTTTAGAGGTCCGAAGCTTAGAAGAAATTGGGAATACCATCGGAAAAAGAAATGTTGATGATGAAGTTGAAGATGGTACTATACCTTTGGAACCATTTACACATAAGGAAACACTTATCGCATCTAGGACTCTTTACGATTTTATGATGCAGTTTAAACGGACAACACGGTGCTCTTGGATGTAATAAGAAAAGTTATAGATGAGCTTCAACTAGATTTAAATTTTAAGAAAAACCAGAACACAATAGAATCATATTTCACTAAATTTGTCTTAGATATATTTGTACTTTTAAAGAATTATTAATTTATGATATTAATGGGACCATATATTTATATAGGGGTCTTCTGAAAATATATTATTTTATTCTCTTGTCGAAATTGGTGATTTTTTTCATTGGCCCAAGTCAGAATCAGAGAAAAATATTATTTTAGAGAGGTTATTAATTTATAGAAGTGTTACTGTATATATTATCTTATTCTTTAGTTTTTTTTATTGCTTGTTGTTTTTATTACCTTTTGCTTCATTTATATATCATATTATTTGTTATTTTTAATGTAATTTATTCTTTCGTTATTCTCAACTTGACATGATTTCTTTATTATTGTATTTTTTTTTTCATATTATAATTTATATGCTTTAATTACTTGAGTTGACGGTCCATCCGAAATAACTTTACTACCTTCACAAAGTAGGGGTAACATTGTGTTGGGAAAATGCGGACGAGCACAAAAATATATATGGTAAAAGTAATGGAAATAAAATGGGAAAATAACGACACCAAGAATTTTATGTGGAAACCCTTCTGAATAAGGGAAAAACCACGGGCCAAGAGGAGCAATTGATATTACTATAGTAAGGAATTTTACAATGTGTAGTCACGCATACAATACTCAAAGTGACTACTACACACTCAAAAGGAACAACACTCTTTTGGTTTCCGTCTTATTGAAATATCGCTCACACTCTATTTTTCTTCACAGACTATTTTCTTGTATAGTCTATGGAATACTTCACTTTGCTCTCAAAATGGTTTTTCTCTCTAACTTGGTGTGTTCTACAAATGAGCAAGAATGCTCTATTTATAGAAGGATAAAACCATGCCTATGTCACTAATGACATATGTAAATATAGCAAAGTCAAGAATGGTTGCAAATCTTATCAATTTGCCAATCATCAAATCTTTTATTTTCAACTTCAATTACTATTCCTTTTTAACAATTGCTTGTACCAATTGAATAGCTAAAGTTAACTAAAAATGAGATGGATTCAACAAATTGCGTATACACTATTTTAATTTTGGACAGTGATGGAGCAAAATCTTCACTAAGATAGTTCAAATTAGAATATCAAAGGCAAACATATGAAGAAGTCGCATGGATTTAATATCTTCTATAAATACTAAAAAAATTATAACCATATATAAATAATATAATTTTTAGAAAGGGTTCGTATTAACTTAGCTGGCTCCGGTTTTACTTGTGGATTTGCACAGAGTACACTGTTGTTGTTGCACCACAATCTCTTCATTTTCTTACAAAATTCCTAATTCTTAAAAATTATTTAAGAGGGTAAATTAGGAAAAATAAAATTAAGAAAAACAAAAAAAAAATATGATATATAATTACTCTTATAATCCTATTATATGTTTGTTCCAACACACTGAAAACTAATTACCAAATAATTTAAAAAAAGTATATAAGTAAGATTAAATTTGTTACATCATAACTATTTTATATTATAAAAAATAACTTAAATAAGGGTGTTAATAAAAACCATTGTTTTGAAATTATTCCCCCAAAAAAAATATTACTGATGAGCTTGAGTGTGAATTACGAAATTTCTTCTCCCAAATCCAAAAATTAGGAAAACACGTATGTTGGCCCAATAATGTTGTTTCCTTTAGGGGATAATAAACAACGAAAAATTTCATATTATTGTACTATAGTCATTAAACTAACAAAAAAAATCTTTCAATTTTACTCTAAATATAACAAGAAAGCCCAGAAAGTATCTTTTGTACTCAATAAATAAATATTGTTTCACGATATATTATATTATTTTAATAAAAAATATTTGGATAGATTGTATCGCTCTTTGTCCTTGTATAATATTATAAATCAATAATTTGAGTGATAAACATATAAGAATAATAAGATATAGGGTAGACCTAAAATGAAAATGTAGGATAAAAATAAAAATAAAATTATTTAATAAACAAAGTATTATTATAACTCGAAAATTATCTAATAATAAATTTAAACGAACAATATTGCAATGCAATATAAATGGAAAAAGGGTGAGAAGAATAAGTATATATAATAACGTTTGCTAAATCCCTATGCAATAGTGCAATAGAATTTGTACTTTTTTGTTGTGCTTATATCATGAAGTTCATTAGAAACTGCAAGGTGGTTTCCTCAAAATTTTGTACTCATTTGTTGCCTATAATGACTTCTGTTACACTTGTGAGTTCTTGAGCTTCATATATAAATATTAAATTTGTGAATTTTGGAATGGGCATCTGTCTTTGCCTTCAGTCAGGTACTATAGTTGGTAAATTTGCTGTTGTGATGTTAGATTACTTGGTTTTGTATATGCAGTTTTTATTAGAAGTTAAAAGTTGATAATATTTAATTTTAGTTGTTGTGTTACACTTGCCTCGAGTCGGAAGGTCTTTCAGAAACAACCTCTCAACCTTCACTAGGTAATGGTAAGGTCTGTGTACACTTGCCCTCCCAAGACCTTACTTGAGCGATTTAACTGGGTATGTTGTTGTTGTTGTTGTGTTACACTTACATCCGGTATTTTTCGAAAATTGACCTGAATAGAGTAGAATGGATAAAAAGGAATCATATAGTCGACCCCAACTAATTCGAGATTGATGTCTATTTGGTAGACGGATAGTATTAGAAGTTAGCTTTTATTATACTTGAGACCTTTGACATGCATTTTGATTGAAATGAACCAGATGGACTTATTGGTTGAAGAATAAATTATTAAAGATTTTTATCTTCTTTCTAATTGTTTTGCTATGTGAAACCAGAGAGCTAGGTTGTGAACAGAATGGGGATCAAAGTTCTTCTTGCAGCAATTCTGATATGGGAAATAACACGCGGTTTAGGCTTCAACGTATACGCTGACAATGTGGTTAGGATTGAGCTAAAAAGGCAATCTTTGGACCTTAATAACATAAGGGGTGCAAGAATCTATGTTAAAGGTTTGAGGGGTTCCAATAGAAACTCGGTTTCTTCTGATGAGCAGATAGTTTACATAAAAAATTATCGGGATGTTCAGTACTTCGCGGAGATTGGTATTGGTTCACCACCTCAACACTTCACTGTTGTGTTTGATACTGGAAGTTCCAATCTTTGGGTTCCATCCTCGAGATGCTTCTTCTCGGTTAGTCTTGTGAAGTAGTTGTGGATTTACACATTTCATAACATGAAACACCTTTTTCGAATGATCAATTTTCTATGCAGATTGCATGTTATCTTCGTTCCACGTACAAATCAAGACTATCAAATACGTATACGAAGAATGGTAGCTACTCAATGGACCTCAAAATTTTCATTTTGGTTAAATGCCTCATTGATTTAATAGCTCAAAGGAAATGCTGAACGCGTTTACGTGTGCTTTTTGTGACAGGGAATTCTTGCAAAATCCCTTTTGGCACTGGATCAGTTCATGGATTCTTCAGCCAAGACGATACAAAAATTGGAAGTGCTGTCATAAAGCAGCAGGTCCCATCTTGTTTCTTTGTAGCTGAAGTTCTAGATATGTTTTCAACTTACACATTGAATAAAATCTTTCAAACAGGTCTTCACTGAGGTAACTAAGGAGGGATATTTCACATTCTTGAGAGCACGATTCGATGGAGTACTAGGACTTGGATTCCAGGGCGCGGATTCAAGGAATGTCACACCAGTATGGTAAGTTATATCTGTTCATATGATAGTTTTTGGGCATAGTAGCTTATACTTTCCGACAGTAACTTAGCACGACAATTTCAGGAATAACATGGTGCTTCAGAAAATAGTTTCAAAGTCAATCTTCTCGTTCTGGCTAAATCGAGATCCCACGTCTAGGATGGCTGGTGAAATTCTCTTTGGAGGCATGGATTGGACTCATTTCAGGGGTCTACATACATATGTCCCAGTTTCTAAAAATGGTTATTGGGAGGTAATTAACCTCAGTCCAGTTATTACTGTTCGTGTTTTACAGAACTTCATTTGTATCGTGATATCGTCTACTCTGTATCTGAACAAACTGACCTTTTCCGAATGTTCCAGATTGAGATAGGGGATCTTTTTATAGGAAACAATTCAACAGGTAATGTCACTTACAGTTTACATATAATGCATCTTATACATCTCTAGTGTAAATTTTCTTCTTTTCGCTGGCAGGCTTTTGTAAGGATGGCTGTTCAGCTATTGTGGATACTGGAACAGCTTTTATTGCTGGTCCAACAGTATGTATTTAGACCACTCTTGATTATAGTTCTTGTTTTCAAGAATCTGTTTCTGCTCAACCGTCGTCATGTAACCTCATTTCAGACCATTTTAACTCAAATAAATCATGCTATTGGAGCGGAAGGAGTTGTTAGTTCGCATTGCAAAACTATTGTCCATGATTATGGCAGAACGCTTTGGGAACGATTGCTTTCAGGGGTAAGTTCTTTCATCAATTTGTAATATGGTATATTAGGTGTCTCTTCTTTTGATCTCATCCGTCTTCTCTATTGCAGTTACATCCTGATAAAGTTTGCCATGGTATCTGTTCGAATAATGAGACGTTAGGTGTAAGGTTAGAATTTTCAGATTCATTTCTTTCATTTCGACTGATGTCTGATCTAAAACGTTAAATCAAATTCTGTTTCAGTCATGAACCCCGAATGAGAATGCAAAATTCAAAGTCCCAGAGGCTAGAAAAGGATATTTTATGCAATGTTTGTGAGATGGTAGCATTTTGGATACAAGTAGAGATTAGAAAAGAGAGATCAAAAGAGTTGGCATTTCAATATGTTAATCAGGTAAGGTTTTTCTTTAGCAGTGTGACAGTTTCTGTTATTTTCGAGTTCTTCTTAGTTAGCTGATGTTTTCACTAATACATCTAATTTGTGATGAAGCTATGTGAGAAGCTACCAAATCCTGGTGGGAGATCATATATCAATTGTGATGTCTTTTCCCTGCCACATATAACATTTACCATTGGGAACAAGTCTTTCCCCCTTTCTCCCGATCAGGTTTTTTTCGTTATCTGTATCTGTTCCTTCCTCTTCGAGATTCTTTTAGCAACGTAAGGCAGCTAAATGCATACTCGTGTTCTAGTTCACTTTATTGTATGATGTTGTGTTAGTTTTAGGATGTATGAGAAGTTGTGAAGATGGCATAATTAGGTGATAGTAGACAACTAGACATATAAAGATGATACTTAGCTTAATCTACTTGTCACCAAAAAGAGAAAAAAGATATCTGAGGTGCATGAAGCATCTCGTGTTCATGCAGGGTCAGGGGAAGGGCCATAGCCCAAAGTAGTGTGCCTGACGCAAACATAAGTGGCTGAATCTATGACTTGAACCCCGTGACTTATAGGCCACGTGGAGACAATTTTATCGTTGCTCTAAGGCTCCTGTTCTGATTGATTCTGCAGATGTTAAAAGAACAAAAACAATACCAAGTTCAACTGCAGTAACAAGTTTCTAACTTAACATTCTTCTTCTTTTTATCTTCCTGTCGACGGATAATAGTTGATAAATGATGTCCCTTTTAAAGGATTCAAGAATGAGATTTTGGAGAAAGCTGGAAGTAGTTATCAATTGCTCCTAAGGTCCAAATTTGTCATACTGTTTCAAGTGCTTCTCTTCGCGTTAAAACTTGATTCAACAACTTGAACTAATTAGTATCAGATTTTTAGCCATATGTTAACATATAGTGGTTTACTTCTTCATAGACTATTATGAGTTCAGTCTGCTACGATAAAATTGTTACACTAAACGGATTCTTTTATATATATTGATCTAATCGCAACTTTGAATATGGAATTATTTCTCTGTTATCTGAGTGAGATATGACACACCAACAAGGGATTGATGCTAAAACACAATAAAGCCAACCAAATGACTAACTTGATACTCACTTTTTTCATTTCACTTACTATTTTCTTCTGTGAATTTCTATAACAGTATGTTATCAGAGTTGATGATCACCAAGGTGTTCATTGTCTCAGTGGATTTACAGCTTTGAATGTGCATCCGCAACGTCCCCTCTGGTAAGATTATTGTTAGTTTTTCACAAGTTAGTATCTGCTTTCCTTAATCCGAGGGTCTATTGGAAACAACTTATCTACCTCCCAAGGTAGGGGAGTAAGGTCTGCGTACACTCTGTCTTCTCGAGACCTCACTCGTGGATTGTCATATCGCTTGACAAATAACATCAATATGTATGACTACTTCTGCAGGGTTCTTGGAGATGCATTCTTGAGAGCATATCACACAGTTTTCGATTTTGACAATTTACAAATTGGATTTGCAGAAAGTGCTTAGATTGGTTTCAAGAGATGTGAGAAAATAACTCAGAATTTGTTTGGTTTTGCAAATTGTTTTTTTTTCTTTGCTTTTGAGGGCAGATGAAAATCTAGTGTTGTGAATAAAACTGCTACTCTATATTTTTACCCTTTCCCTTTTCTAACCCCGCATATAGCGGGAGCTTAGTGCACTGGGTTGTCGTTATTCTTCAGTCATTTGTCTAATTTTCTTTCTAATTCATGTCCTTCATGGCGATGAACACAGGACAATGAAAATTTGTTTTGACAATATGTAATTCAGATGTCACCATTTAGATTTTTTTTTTTTGGAAGTGGTCGAAATTTTTCTTCCTTTGTTTAGTGCATCAAGCTGACTTTTATTTACTATTTGGCATGACCAAGACACTAGCTCGTAAAAATGTCCTGATTGTTAATGTTCTCTGTTCTTTTTTAGTTGTCATGTTATTCTTTTCAAAATTTAATTGACTAACTGTTAAAGGTAAATTAAATTATTATTTTAAAATTTTAAAATAAAATACAGATAATTTAGAATATTAATCAAACTTTATATTGTTTGATTTTTTATTTTTTATTTTAAAAAAAGAATTATCACAAGTTAAAAGGGACGGAAGGAGTATATGCCCTCAAAACTTTGTAATAAGTCACATCTCACACGATAAATATCAAACACAAGATTTTCTTCAATTTTACCTATATTTTAAAAAAATGACTAGGGAGGGCATGATAGGATAGATATCAAATATAATTTTTTTTAATATCTTATTTTTGGTAATATACTATATTTGGTGTCGTATCTGATATAGATTTTAAGTTCTCTCATATTTGATATGGTATTTGTTTTCTATAAATAAAATATTAAATATCATTCTAAGGTATATATTTACATATATAATTTATATATATTATTATAGTATTAACAAATATATGCATTACTAGTATTAGTACAAAACTAATTGCTTAGTCATTGCAACTTTAACTAATATGTTGATTGAATGTCTTTTTGCTTAATTGATTAGCAAACGGAGTTGCTTATACTTTTTTTTAATATATGTTTTCACATGTGTAAAAGCTTAATATAATATAATTGAGATGAATTTTTTAAAACTGAAATTATAAATTTCTATTATAAAAATATATGTAAGTCGAGTCAAATAAACTATAATTATTATATTGCACCGTATAATATCGTTAAAGTTAAAATTACTAAACCTTAACTTAATACGGTAAAGGAATAATATTTTTATAAATTGAAAAATCACTATTTAGTGAATGAAGTTTCAGATACACCATATCATACCATTGCAAACCCACCTTGGCCTACAATGGCGAATCCACCTTGGCCAAAGAGTATCAAGCGAGACTCCTTCACCGGAAAGTTACATTATATATAAATATTAAATTTTGTTTTAATAAATATATATATAGAGATGTGTATTAACACTACTGAGCTCATATTAATTTTTTTTCTTATCATAATCATTAACACTCCTTTATGAAAATTCTGGATCGCCATTGATTATCCACGCCGAAAACGTGTTCATAATAATAAATTGAGATTAAAAACGAACTATGTAATTAGACAAACATATCTACTAAATCTCATTATACTTTGAAATAATTACACAACATTTCACTCATTCTCCCCCGCTTAACGCTTTCTTTCACTCTCTCTCTCTCCCTTTTTTCTCTCCTCTCTCCCACTTTCTCTTTTTCAGCTCACTCGTGATGACATGTACAGGTAATACATGTATTAAAGTATATCTCAATGTATATTTTAATATCAAATACATATAATTGTGAAGTTTAGATACATTATAAAATACAAAAACTTTATGAAACTTAAAAACAAAAGAGGTGTTGGCGGACAAGAGAGAGAGGGAGAAGCGAACGAGAGAGGACGTTAGATATATTCATTTAATATATAAAAAATAACTCAATTAAACAAGATATATAATTATCAAAACTATCAATACGTCGATTAATTCGTATTTATATTGGTGTGCTTTACGGAAGTTGCTCAAATACAAATAAGGATAATTTAATTAATTACCACTAAATAGTACTCCCTCCGTTCATCATTATTTGTCATAATTTCTATTTTTAGAGTTAAACTATAATAACTTTGACTAACATTTTAAGACGTATTTTTTCATCATATTGATATATAAAAAAATGCAATTTATAGTACTTTTCATATAGTTTTTGAATATCTAATTTTTCTGTTTATAGTATCAAATTAATGTAATCTAATTTAATATTAAAAATTAATCAAGTAAACTTTTAAAAAATAAAACATGATAAATAAAAATGGACGGAGAGAGTAATACAATAATATTTTTTGCAAGGAATGTTGCACAAGACATACGATCCAATATCGGGACTAGAGGTAACAACAAATCCAGCAAAAACGACGTCGCTCTACATGGTAGAGATTAGAGAAAAACTAGGCACAACGCGTCACCTATCCCATCCCACTCCACTCCCACCCACCCTATCGGCTCTCTCTTACAAAATCTGCCCCAAAATCTCCGAAAACGAATTTTTACAATTTCTCACTGAAGTAAAGAAGCTGAAACTCATCATCGGCGTCGGAGATGGGAACGAGAACCGGAGACGGAATCAGTCGGTCAAAGGTCTTTGCCTTGGTAGCGATTTTGCTATTCAGTTTCGTGAACGACATATCGGCGTTATCGGTAACAGTGAACGACGAGGAATGCGTATACGAATACGTTCTCTATGAAAACGACACGATTTCTGGGAACTTTGTCGTCGTCGATCATGACATCTTCTGGAGCTCAGATCACCCAGGCATCGATTTCACTGTATGCAAAGTTTTTCTTCTATGCTTGATTATGCAATTTTTCAGTATCGATTTACGCATTACCTGTGAGCAATTTCGTCGATCCAATTTTTGAATTTGCTTTAGATGTGCGTTTTTTTTCTTGTCTCTCTTTATGATTTTGCTCTGTGGAATTTTGTATAGATATGATGGATAACAATGATAAGCACTATTGAATGGATAATTCTTCACGGAAAACGTTTATACTTTATACTGTACCTCTTGATATTGTTTGTCTAAAATGAATTGCTCTTAAAATTCAGACAGAGTGTAAAGGTTTCCTCCTCATGTAAATTAAGGTAAAAAAATTATTAATTGAACATCCGAATTCAGCGTTCAGGTGTTTACTTTTCTTGAATTCTCAAATCATATAGGAGGGATTAGGATTTACTCTAAAGGAAGTAAAATAGCGTATTTCCGCCTTCTTAGAGTTCGTTTGGATTGACTTTTGGCTTATTTTCATTATTTTGGCTTAAACTTAGGTGCTTAAAAGCACTTTTTTAGTTTACCCAAACACTACGTAAGTGCTTAAAAGATATTTTATCTTAAATGCATTTAAGTAAGCCAATCTAAATAGGCTCTAGTTTGATGCTATAAAATCCTTGAGATGCCCTGAATTGTGTGCTTCAATGACTGGATCTTTCGCTATGTATTGCCATCACTTGTTTTTTTAGAAATTAACCACTCTTCTGCTGCTCATTATTTACACTTGCTAATCATCCCACAGTACAAGAAAATGCCTTTCAACTATTTCAACCTAAGTTGCGCGGACTCTTCACTTTCGATGCTGCAACCATGTCGGATACTCCAAAAAAATAGTACTTTTGGAGAATAACTTTTGAAGAATCCAAGCAACATAGATTTTAACTTAGACGATATAGTGAAAATTCAATCAATTAACCATGCCTCAATTCCAATTCCACAGAGGATTGGCTATATGATCTTGTATATGTTTTCACTTGGTTGATGTTGCTCCAATTCTAAATGAGTTTCCTCCTTAAGACAAATAGTGAAAAATACTGAGGAAATTGTTTTCCCTCATTAAAGTTTCATGGTTTCCAAATTTCTCAGCTCATAGCTATGTTTTTAACTTCGACTAGCTTGATTGCACTTTTGGCTGACCAATGCGATGCCTGATTACGAGTCCTACATTTCTTAACTCCGACTAGCTTGATTGCACTTTTGGCTGACCATGAGATGCCTGATTATGAGTCCTAATTTTATCATAGAGCTATCTTGTTTGGTACCAGAAGTAATACAAAAATAAGCTTCAGAGAATTAGCCAAGTGCTTGAATTGGCTCTTTCAATCTGTCTATAATCTTTTCTGAATGAACCAGCCATTGCCTTCTGACTCTATCAAGTAACAGAATTGACTCTCCTGCCATAGTTGGTGTTGACATAACCCTTTGTATTTCTCATCTTACATGTATCATATATACATTGGAGCTACCATTGCTGACCCTTTATTGAGCCATTTTACTCCACGGACTTGGTTTTGCTCAACTCGGGGTTTGAGTTGTCCATGTAGTTTCCTTGTTTAATTTCACCAACAGCTTGCTACAGAGCACCATGCTCCTCTGTCATCTTCAATGGCTGAACCTCATTGGACTTGGAGACTTCTTATTCTCTATCATAAGAGTTAACTTCTTTTGATTAGGTGCTTCCTGATTATTGTCATAATAAGTAACCGCATTCATAAACATAAAATCTCTGTTTCACATACCACAGCTCGGCATTCATAACTTCTGAAACTATCCTCCAATTATACAACCCTTGGATCTGTCATCTTCAATGTATGAACCTCATTGGACTTGGAGACTTCTTATTCTCTATCATAAGAGTTAACTTCTTTTGATCCGGTAAGTAACCGCATTCATAAACATAAAATCTCTGTTTCACATACCACAGATCGGCATTCATAACTTCTGAAATTATCCTCCAATTATACAACCCTTGGATCATTCTACATGACCTTTGTTTCATAATGAGAAATTTTATTCATAAACCTCACATCTCTGTTTCAAAAACCACAGGCCGCCACTCATAACTTCTGAAACTATCATTCAATTATACAATCCTTGAATCCTTCTACCTGACCTTTATTTCATAATGAGAAATTTTATTCAATAAACCTAAAATCTCTGTTTCATAAAGCACAGGCTGCCATCATATGTTCTGAAACTATCCTCCAATTATACAGCCCTTGCATTCTTCTACCTGACTTTTCCCCCCTCTTTTCTCTTTCATCCATTTTAACATGCTTTAATAACCATTAGCTCCTCTCTTTGCAAACTCACGTCTAGTCCCCCATTCCACTCGATCAGCCCCATCACTGAAACAGTATTGTCAAAGGCTTGCTTAAGGCACACTTAAGCTTGAAGCAAGGTGCAACATACACTATGTGCCTCATCTCTCTTAGATGGTGCATCAGTGCCAGTTTCAAGCCACTAAGCTGTGCGCCTTATCCTGATGGAGTAAATCTGGAAGAGTGTGTCAGTAAACAATAAATGTTTCATTTATGATTTTTTTTCATTTTTATGTAATTACTGTCTGGGTTTTAAGTTATATTTTTGAGCTACATATTTAATTTTTATATTTTCCTTCATTTCCGTCCCTGGGTAAAGTATAAGATAGATACTCCATCACCAGAAATTTTGGTCTCTGTTTGGTTCTGATGATGATGAGTCACAGGAATGCAGCACATCTTAATGTCAAAAACTGTTTATTGTACAATAAACAGACTGCTTCCACCTATTTGCCATGTCCGCTATTGACATGACTACTAATGGGAGTTTATTGAGTAAAGAAGACGTAACTCATTGTTAGTGTGTTCTTATTTGCTTATTTCTGTCTCTGCAACCTCTTAATGAAAAATAAATGTTGAATCTTTCTTATCAAGTCTTCTTACTCCCATGCAGGTGACAGCACCTGGAGAAAATGTTGTACACACAATGAAGGGAACATCTGGGAATAAATTTGAGTTCAAGGCCCCTCGTAGTGGGATGTACAAGTTCTGTTTTAAGAATCCTTATTCAACACCAGAAACCGTCTCTTTCTACATACATATTGGACACATTCCCAATGAGCATGACCTTGCCAAAGATGGTTAGTCTTATTTGCTGTATTATTGTTTCATCAATTAATATTTTAGAAATATAAATTTTTGCTTTTTACATAATTTTGGTTCCATGATTAAGATGACATATATTCCGTATATATACTTGTAGCTGCGGAGGCTGGTATGCATTATGTTAGTTGTCTGATATGTTCGTATATGTATTGGTAAGATAGTGGGATATTATGCATCATGTTTCTTGACTGATAGGTTCTTTATTTATTGCTAGGATTAGCTGCGGATTATTATGTTTCCTGCTCATCCCTTCTCTTTTTTTCATTTAACATTTTCTAACCTTTGCGCAGAACATTTGGACCCCATTAATGTCAAAATTGCTGAACTAAGAGAGGCATTGGAATCCGTTACTTCAGAGCAGAAGTACCTAAGAGCACGTGATGCCCGTCATCGTCATAGTAAGACTCCATTCTTGTCCCTTAATAAGAATCATATGTTCTCTTTTTAGAAATGGATATTACTGAAATGGTTTTCTTTTCGCCTACTATGCTGAACATAGTAAGACTCCATTCTTGTCCCTTAATAAGAATCATATGTTCTCTTTTTAGAAATGGATATTACTGAAATGGTTTTCCTTTCGCCTACTATGCTGAACATCATTTATGCGGTTAACTCTGGCATTGAGACCAACTAGCTTATAAAACCTGGATTGGTGGATTTACTTTTAAATGATTTACTGTCAGTAGTAGACAACCCTGTATTTACATTTGAACCAACAACATTAATTTTGAAGATGGTTGCTGCTTCCATTGATGGGTACTCAATGTATCTGCTTTCTTCTGAACCTTACAAATGTTTTCGGGGCTATATTCACTTCCCCGTTACAATCTCTCTGTTTACATTTTAGTCATTGTCCGTGAGGTACCGAATCTTGAAAAAATAGAGTTGTTCACTCCTCATGCCATCTACTGCTTATGTGATGTGTGTTTATCTGGTGCAGCTAACGAGAGCACGCGGAATCGTGTTATATTTTACACAATTGGAGAGTATATGCTGCTTATATTGGCTAGCGGACTTCAGGTTGTGTATATTAGACGTCTGTTCAGCAAGTCAGTTGGCTATAACCGGGTTTGACAAATTCAGGAACCAGCTACTGTTTTTTTTTTTTTTTTTTGGAACTTAGAGTTATTTTGATTAGCAGTTAAAATTTAGAAAAAAAACATATACTTCTGTAGCATGTGATTCTAAATTATTTGAAAAGGATTTTCTCCATTCTCAAAAGTTGGTTTTAATTTTCAGAGATTGATGCATGAAATTTATTATTTGACGAATGGATTGTTTTCTGTTACGTGCTCCATTTTTTTATTTTTGACATAAATCCTATTTATAAATAATGAAATACTATTTGAGAAATCAATTTCAAAGTATTTATCACTCTATCACATAAGCTAATGAATTATTAAATGGATATGGGTTGATTGTGTTTTTTTTTTTTGGGCAACTTTCGCATATAACAAACATAAAATTTATATTTGTATACTATAGCAAAGTTGCATAATTGCACTGCGTAGCAAAATATATATGTATAATTTGCTATACATATATAATTGAAGCGAATTATATAAAATGAAGTGTATAAAACGAAAAAGAGAAAGAGACATGGCAGAAAATTGTATAAAATGAAGCATATAAAATGAATTGTATAATTATATGTGTATTGGATGATTATATACAATTTGAATTTGTATAAAACGAGAAAGGGAGAAAGGCAAAAGAGACTTGAGCAGGGAATATACAATCCAATCGAATTGTATAAAACGAGAAAGAGAGAAATTATATACAATTCGAATTTGTATAAAACGAGAAAGAGATAGAGACAAAAGAGACTTGAGCAGGGAAATACTTTAATTGTATAATTATAAGTGTATAAGACAGAGATATATGTATTTGCATGTGTATATACAATTTTCTCTCGCTTTATACAATTCGAAACACAATTTATATATTTCATTTCTGTTTGTATAAACGAGAGAGAGGCGAGGGTGGCGAGCGAGATTAGGGGGAATGCCGAGCGAGATCTAGAAGAGGGAAGAGAGGAGAATGAAAATTCTATTGTATAAAGCGAGAGAGGCGAGCAAAGGAAGCAAACGAGAGAGGGAGAGTGACGAGCGAGAATATGAGGAAGAGAGGGACTGACAAACAATTTGTTATAGAACACAAATAAATCAAACGATAACTATTATATTTATTTCATATTATTAATTTGTCATTCTATACTATTATCTCATTTGGTTTTTTCCTTTGCTAGTTTGTATACATGAAAAGTCAAAATTCTTATTTTGTATAGGTGAGAAGTGATTGATTGTTGTTGAAAACGTCTCTACAATCTCAAAAAGTTTTTAATACACGTTGTGCTTGATTTTCCGTGCATGTTACAACTCTTTTGAGGATTACTTTGACTTTCATTTAATATAGTAGAAAATAAAAAATAGTGAAATCACATTCAACCCAATTTACCTTCCCATTGTTATTTTATATTCTTAGTATATAGTAGTATTATTATATCATAAATTTCACAAGTTATATCATAATTTTAATTAACATTATCATGTTTGTATAAATATTTGACACCCTCTTACAACCCAATAACCCTTTTTAGAATGGTCCACTTCTACCTTTTGGATTAGATAAGTGGGGTCACCCACTAATTGTAGCTCTTTTTCAATAATTTGGACCTCCACTTAGGTAAAGGCATTTCCCTACCTTTTTTCTGTTTTTTCATTTTTCGCGAGGAATAAGCATCTAACAGTTCGGTCATCTAGTCGATAATAATGAAAAATATTCTAAAAATTTTTATAAAGTTCTTAATAAGAAGTCGTGTAAGAGTTGGTTTGGAGATGGATTATATATGTATTAACTTTTTGTATAAATCATATTATATTTCATGATTTGTTAGGAGATAAACTATTTAAACACAAAATTGAAAAACATCAAATGTAATACACGAAACATCTATAATAACTCTAATCAATCACCAAATGATTTATTTTTCACATGTCATAAATAATTATTAGTCTTAAAAAATTATTCCATATATAATCTAGATCAGAATTATGTAAGACGAGTGTGAATATATCGAAGATCTAGATTATAAAAACAAAAAATAAACATGAAGAGTACATAATCAAGCTGAATGATAGCTATAGATCTTGTTTTCTCTACTTCAACTAAAATGGTCATTTCATTTATTAAAACAAATCAAAACTTTTAATCAAATAAACCTAAAAAAGATAAAACCTTTTTTTAAATAAATAAAATATAAAATTCTCCACACACCTCTCAAGAAAAAATGGCTCCACATATTAGTTGCCACGTCACACATACATTGGTTACTGTTAATTATCCTTTAAAAAAGAATAATTACTATAATCCAAAATTAACATAAATAGTATAATAATACTAAGATATTAATATTTTCTCAGTAATTGTCTCATGTCCACGTAATATTTGGATAAGCTCCTCCATCATTATAAACATGAAGTTACGAATATACCCCTATTATATTTTTTTGGATATTTAATGTTTACTAGTCATAGTCACATTTTCAACTTCTTAGGTGCTCATGAGTAGGACATTTTTTTTTAAAATAAAATAAAATTATTCCAACTTTGGGGATTAACTATTATTATTATAATGTTTTAAGGATCTCCACTAAGTAAAAATAAATTATCACCGACACTAACTTTGCTGGATCTTCAACATGCTCAAAATAATAATAATATTCAGATTTTCTTTAAAAGAAAAACGTTCATAGCATTCATAGTCATCAATAATTATAATTATTGATCCCTTCGAGACATTTTATAAAAACATAATAATTATTGTATTTTGGTACATTAATAAATATCTAATTATTTAAAAATTAAGTGAACTAAAATTATTTAATTGATTAGATTTGTATTATCCGTTAAAACCAATTCAAATTAACTTGATTTTGTTTGTAGTAAATTTTAATTCATTATATGGTTTTATATTTTAGAAAAACAAAAAGGATAACCGTTAATTAAGTTGACCATATGTATCTACTAGTGACATTGAAGCAAAAACATCTAGTATAGTGGTTCAAAATATGAAGGGTAAGCATCGGTAGAAGTCAAAAAAGATATAACATCTATTATATAATAAAAAATGATTTTAGTCATATAAAATTATGTGTGTTGTTCTTTTCTTATTGTATTCTTCTTCTTTTATTTAGGTTAATGTATTGAGTCGAGAGTCTTTTAAAAACAGGTCTCATCTTTATAAGGTAGTGTGATAAGATTTGTATATATAGTATATTTTATCCTCTACAGACCTTTCACTTAGTGTCATTGTATGTTATTGTATAAATTGTATACTCGATCTTAACTGGCTCCATCTTTATAAACCACTAAAAAATATAATGCAACAGACAATACAGCTCCTCCCTTACCAAAGTCTCAAGTTTGAGTTATTCTAGAATGAATATGTAATATTTTTATCAAATTAATCGAGCTTAAACGCAGTACTAAACGGGGATAGACAACCCAAAAAAAAAAAAAAGTTGACCATATGATTTCCCTTTTTTTTTTCTTGTCAAATTTTTTTTAAAAAAAGAGGATTCTCCTTCAAATTTACAAATATCTATATTATTTCTTTTGTCATTTTATGAGGAAAGGGCATTTATGTCATTTTGAAAAGCAAAGAAGAAAAAACCATCTCCCCTGCAAACTATTTCAACCCCATTTTGATCACCATTTTTCCCATTTCTCACATACCATAAAATCTCTGTAACTTTTCCATCATCCAAAAATGCTTGCAGTTTTTGACAAATCTGTGGCTAAAAGCCCAGAAGCCCTTCAAAGTCCTAACAATGATGGTGCAGTTTCAGCACTCAAAGATGGTTTTTTGGCACAGCATTTCTCCTCTGCCCATTCTGGTTCAGTTACCATCAACCTTGGTTCTTCTGGATTCTTGGCTTATTCATCTGAACGCCAAAACCCTCTACTTCCCAGGTTCTAATTTTCTCAAATCTAAGTTACCCCCATTTTTTCTTTGATCTGAAATTTTTGTGGATTTTGGAATGACTGGATCTTCATTTTGGCATTAAAGTTTTCAGTTGATTGATTCAGAATGTTGACTTTGTTCTTTTGGGAAAACCATGATCCGTTTTTGTTAAATGGTCAACAGTTGATTTTGTGTTCTTTTGTTGCTCTGATATCTGCTAGTTTGTGATGTGTGTTTTTTTTTTTGTAAGTTTTGGTTTGGATCTAACAATGGTGGTGTTTTCTGGGGTTTAGTTTTTAGGAGAAACAAGACTTGTTTGTATGACAGGACAAAAAAATTCTGGTGTTTAATCCTTTTTCATTTTTTATTTCATCATCACTGTCATAATCATTATTCAAACTGTTTGGAAATGCTTTATTTAAGAGAGTGTCTATCGGAAACAACCTCTCTATGTTTACGAGGTAGTGCCTCCCAAACTCCACAGATTACACTGAATATGTTGTTGTGTTGATGACGTTGTTACAATCGTCATTGAGTTGATGGTGTAGTATGATTAGTAATTTGTGTAAAATATCTTCGGATTATGTCACTTTAGAGGAATCGAGTATTTCATTTGTAGATTCTAGCCAAATCAAATAGATCAAAGTCCTTAGATTTTTTATTCTAGCCAAAACACGTTTGCTATATACATCTTCTGCCTTAGAATAATGTCATTCTAGTTGACCATCAAACTTGTAATGTTATCCAACCAATCTGTACATAAACTTCACTAGTGCGATTTTGAAATTCGTTAAGTGGTGAAGTTGGAGTTGGGGTTGTTGTTTCTAGAAGCAGAGGCGTATCCAAGATTTTGAGATGATGGGTGCACTATTATGAAAAAGGTGGATCTAAGATATAAATTTGATCCTTTATATTGGTTTAACATTTAGAATCTTATCACTAAAAACCATTAAAATTTTAAAATTAGGTCCAAAATTATTTTTTTATCTATCCAAACCACTTAGA
Source organism: Solanum pennellii (assembly GCF_001406875.1). Taxonomy (NCBI): domain Eukaryota; kingdom Viridiplantae; phylum Streptophyta; class Magnoliopsida; order Solanales; family Solanaceae; genus Solanum; species Solanum pennellii. Next base: position 79,988,932 of record NC_028645.1, read on the forward strand.
GAGGTGTTATTCAATTTTAGAAAGGAAAAACAAAACAAGATAATTAAAATATTCAAATTTCTAGCCTCACGTAGAGAGGTGTGCCTAATCATCATCGCATATAAATATTATATGATACTTTAAGTGTGAGTTCACACATCTATGTTTAAATATTTTTATAGCAAGTGCTTCACAATTAGTAGATTTTTTAGGATTACTGTAATTAGTCTCTTGTTTTAGCTTGTTACTACCTTTTTGGAGGTCTCCAGCATATCTTGATGCCGAGGAATACAACATTACCAGTGTCAAAAAAAAAATTAAAAAATAACACAACTATATATGATTTCAGGAGGGGGGAGTATGGGTTCACGTGAACCAGGTGACCCCCTCGGCCCCTCCTGGATAGCCTCTGGACTGGAAGCAGAAGAACAGCCACAACTAAAGATTGTAGTCAAGATGCATATTTCCTTATGCCTTATTTCATTTTTGGGAGACAAGGAAGTGGGAACATTCTTGGGACCTAAAACAGTCTAGCAACTTCGTTTAAGTGTTTTGCGTGCCATTTGAGTTTGTTAAATGGATGAAGTTAATTGGATGATTGCACACTGATATTACTTCTCTGTTCTTGTAGGTTGTTTGCTGTTGTGGATGACATTTTCTGCATGTTTCAAGGCCACATCGAGAATGTAGCACATCTTAAGCAACAGTATGGGTTAAACAAGACCGCAAATGAAGTGATCATTGTTATTGAGGCTTACAGGACTTTGAGGGATAGAGGTCCTTATCCTCCAGATCAGGTTGTGAAGGATATTCATGGAAAGTTTGCATTCGTTCTTTATGATAGCGCTTCTAAGAGTACCTTTCTAGCTTCTGTAAGTTTTCTTTATCACCTTATCTTGATCTTGACTTATCTTTGATATTCTCGGTCTTGGATTAAATGTATGAGTTTCGGTGTTATAGGATGTTGATGGTTGTGTGCCCTTCTTCTGGGGTACTGATTCTGAAGGCCTCCTAGTTCTCTCAGATGATGCTGACATTGTGAAACAAGGCTGTGGGAAATCCTTTTCACCATTTCCCAAAGGTAATGTCAATGAACTCTAGCTTTGAAGGGAAAGGATTGTACGTAGTGTAATCAGTAAGAGAAAGGAAAAACAAAGAGGCTGCTCATCTATAGGGTGATTGAAATCGAAAAACATGCTCTCATATTGAAATCGAGTGATTTGATGTTTGTCAGATTCACTGAGACCACTTCTATTTGTGCAAATAACTATCATATCCTTTTCTCTGGTTGACAAAGAGGGTAAGTTAGGGAAAACTAGTTGGGTTCATTTGGCAAGACTGAAATATGCTTATTCATAAAATCTCAATCAAATCAGGTTGACACATGAGATATACAACCTCTGTTTTGGTTGTGTGTCATATGCTTCTAACACTCTTACCAGCTTTTTTCTGGAATTGGTTTCTCCCTGTGTTTTATGTTAATTGTTTTGTTTCTTTTTTGAAGATCCTTAATGTCCATTTATTTACTTTTAAATCTTTGCATAATACTTAATGTCGTATTGTCTTGTTTGCTACTTCAGGGTGCTTTTTCACATCTTCTGGTGGCTTGAGGAGTTATGAACACCCACGCAATGAGTTGAAATCAGTACCGAGGGTGGACAGCTCGGGCGAGGTGTGTGGAGCAAATTTTAAGGTGGACTCAGAGTCTAAGAAAGTGGATTCAGGCATGCCCAGAGTGGGTAGTGCTGCTAACTGGTCACAACACTACTAAGCCGACTGCTGTTCTCATCAGCATGAAGGCTTTGTTATTAGTTGGCCTTCTATCTGTTATTGCCAACTCTTTCTGTTATCAACTAGTTGATAACTTCTCTATTGCAATGAGCTTTATGATTTGTAGAGAAATGTTAAAAAGTGAGGGAAGATATGTCATATGACTTCCAATGCATGTGAATCTCTATGTTTCTAAAACTGAATTAAGCCATTTTCTTGGCTGGGGAAGACACTTGCTTTAAATAACAGTCTTTGATACAGGGGCTTTGCTTATCTTGTATGCGAATTTGGTGCTTCCATTTTCCTTTTACCCTTGCAATTTCCCATGTTTTCAAATGGTTATTAGCTAATCTTGGCATGTTACACATATATGCTGGTAGGACAGGTATTAGGAGACAGTTGCAATTTGTGGACATAGATGATTGGATCAAGTATCAGGACTAAAAATTGCATGCTAAAAAGACTGCCAACATAAGCATTTTTTTCTGCTATTGCTATTGCATGTCAACATTTCGTGAAACGTATATGATAATACAAGTGAACTAAGACTCTTGACATTGTCATCCTCTAAGAGCAAGAAACTAATTATATTACTGATAACACAGCACGCAACCAAGATAAGTGTAAGAAAACATTGTCTTACAAACTTATTTATGCAAAATTTATATATTTATAGCTAACCTCAAAAGTAAGCATCAAAAGAGGAAAGTAGAGAACATAAGCAGCTCTCTGTTGCAAGTCCAAGTTGGTTTTCAGTCTTTAGCATCAGCAATACCTCCTGCTGTTATCTGGAAGACGTGTTTTTCGTCAAGGAACTTAAATAACTCAACCGTCTAGTTTAACACTGCACTATTTCGACTTAGTGGAAAGAAGAGATGCAGCAATCACAGATGTATTGGGTGGAGCTTTCTTCTTGTCTCTATACATTACAATCTCAGTAAGATTAAATAGAAAAACTAATATAAAAGAAAAGGATATCGCTTCAGACTCTGGAAGATTTGGTGCATCGAACACCTTGCAGACACGCTGTTCTCCTTTGCCCTTCCTGAACATTAGTCTTATGGTTGCTGCATGAGCAAGGACATGACCTCCTGCTGGTTTCTTTGGATCTGATATGAACACACCACCGCCTGGATCAGCTATAACTGCATTCACCAATACAAGTACTTGTGTTAGCATGGGTAGAGTTCCAATGTCGAGAAAGGCAATCAATATACAGTTAACATAAAAAGAAAGTCTGTTTAGCTGTTTGCAAAGTGCCATGCAAAGAGTATTAGATAGGAAGTTTTGGAGTCAAATCCATTTACATCGACACTTAGGAAGTAGCAGTGTATCTATACACTTGTTCTTTCTGCGTTAAATCTAAACAAATACATTTTGTAAAACGCAAGGTTGGATTGCATACCTTGATTGGTCATGTAAACAGCAACATTAAATTCCTCAGCTATCTTTATCAATCGTGACAGCATCTGAGCCAACTTTTGCTGGAAATGGCAAGAAGGCGTAAGCATTCAGAAAAAGTCTATCAGAACAGGTGATTGCAGGTTCTTCTTAACACAGATAAATATCAGAGATAGGAATTTAATTAATCAAATATTATGCTTGTGTATTTAGTTATACCTGACGGTCTGCAAGCTCTCCTCTTCCAGTGAAATCCACTCGAAATAAAGCAATCACAGAGTCAACAATCTGCAAGTAAAATTTCAGTATCTGAGACAACTGCCGCCAGTAATGGTCTTATTCAAGATAAAGCAGATGATGTGGCTTTCACCAGAAGTCTGAAAGGCTCTTCAGCCATTTTTGCTGCCAGACCAAGAAGCAGGTTATATTGATGTTCATATGTGTATGCGCGAGCATAAATGATCTGTCACATAATACGGAAAGAAAGGACAAGAAATCAGTACACTAAACAAAGAGCAGTAGATGATTAAATGTGGGTGTAAAAGACCCTTTACATTGTCAAGAACTGCTCCAGCGTCCATTCCAAATCTTTCAGCAATGGGAACAACACGATCTGGCCGACTGTAGTACACTTGGTTGAGGAAAAAAGATAAAATGGAAGGAAGAAGCATTCACTTGAGTTTCTGCAGCTGCTACTTAATGAAGAGAGTAATAGGTGCTAGTTTGAATTTTCATTTGAGTAGCGAAATATTAGCAAGGATACAATGTTCCCTCAGTATCAATGTAAGCCACCTTTCCATTCCCTCCTTTCATACTAGTCGGAAGCTGTAGTAAATCAGATAAATCAATTGGCAATCTTGTTAAACTCCGAATGATATCATGATTCAGCATAAAGCATAAAAAGGATCAGAAGTAATCTAGACGGTAATGATGTTCCATTGCTTCTGACTAAGATCAGAAGTGAACCTGAGTAGAAACACAGAGAGTATGAGCAAGTTGTGTCTTTCCAGATCTGAATAAATAGTTCATACAGCAGAGTTAGATGAAATATTCTACTAAAGCTCTACCACAAGGTTAATACAATAGTTGATTGATCCTTACCTGAATTCCCCAAAAGCTTCAGTTATTGCTGAAGTTTCTATTCCTCCTTCAAAAGTTCACACGAAAAAGAAAAAAAGAAACAACAAGAATCAGGAGTCTTTTCTATACAAACAATAAGGCATTCAGAATTCATCATATAGGAGCAAAAAGTTACCTCCTAAGAGTTCATCCAATGCCTGGCTTCCAGTTGTGATGCGAACTACTGCCTTCCTCTGTAACAAACATGTAGTTATATCAGTCTTCTGTTTTTATTTATCTAAGGCACAAGTAGGACTTTGCTCTTGCTTATGCCACACAAGCAGAAGAATGGAAGTGAATGTCAAGGAAAACAAAAACAGTGATTTTATTCATACTAATGTGATCCTATTTATTAATTTAGTGACGTCAATGTATTAGTAACTTATAATGGAATTAGTCCAACAAACTCCAGTAAGTTCATGCATAAAACGGAAAGAGAGAAGAAAATGTGTACTTTGAGCAGAGCATCACTCCCAGTAATGTAGCCGAAGTTCTGCAAGGAACAAAAAGAGACAGTAAGTAGCAGAAAACACGGATGATGGTATAATCAACAGGAATATGACTATCAGATATAAATCATCAACCACTATCTTCTCAGCTGCTTCACAGATCTTTTCAACTTTTGCCTCAGATAACCCTTTGATCCCAGTCAAGTTCTGGAAACACGAAAAGTAGGATACTTATTATATGGAAGAGTGACGAATGGAAGTATAAACCAGCACTTAGTGGATAGTAACGCGAGTGGCTTTTTCCTTTCACCTTCTTTGTGTGCATCATCAAGCCATTGCATGTGTAGATACCAGCGTCTTGCAGCTTCTTCACGTCCCCAGCATTGATTCCATGAGTGATCACTGCATAAATGACCAATCATTTTAAACAAATGATTCGACTTTTAATCCTTATAGAAGTTATCAGAATCACAATAATTTATATTTGATATTGAAAAGTGAAAACAGAGAATATAGCTTCATCCTTCCAGTTTAAGATCTGCTATTGTATTTTACATTCAATTGTATAAGTTCAAGGAGATAGCCATCTATTAAAGACTACTGCATGGCATACCTTACATTTAGATATCAGAAGGATAATACTACAAATTTGAGTTTGTACTTCCCTAAAACACAGTTATTGAGATCCCCAATACATTCATAACATTCAAAAGGATCGTGATACATATTATCAACAATGAAAACATCATAAAAAGAAGAGGAACCCGAAACTGTGCAAATTATGCTACAATGATGAGATCAAAACACATAAACACACTGATGGAAAAATAAGATAAACGATAAAATTAATGAGCATAAAACCAGTTACTAAAATATATGGACATAGTGTAATCAACTGATTTGGAGCCAGAATTGTATGAGTTAACGAAGAGAAATACAGAGAGCAATGAATTTACTAAAATTAAACTAAGTTCCTTGAATCGACTATAACAGAAGAATTGAAACCTGAAACCGTGATAATTCTCCAGAGAGATAAGATCAATTAACATACACAAAAACAGCTAGCATTGATAGAATATTGGGACAAGTAGCTTGAACGATGAGGAAAGAGTAATTATGCACATAAACAATCTGTACTAAACTACTCCAGAGAAAAACATAACATAACAGAGAAAACCTAATCAGGTACAGATTTACAGTAAACTAAAACGAATTCCGAAGCTAAACAACGTTGCTGTTGATTTTCTCAGGTGAAATTTACATATTGTACGCCACAACACAGTGTATTGAGTCAAACTGAAAAACAGAGCCATGATTTTCATTAACTAACAAGCAAAAATCAAGCAGCACTGAATAATGAATATTCGAAGTTAAACAATGCTTCTGTTTAATTTTGAAGAAAAACGAGAATACATTGTTTACTGACAGAGCTGGAAAAGGATAATTATAAGAATTTCGCAAGGGAATAGGAAAATGAGATTACGTTTATCAATAGCTTCAAACAAGTCTTCTTCATCGTCGATCTCTTCTCTTTCAACTAGCTGTAACTGGTCTTCAGGCCTGAAACACTCAATCAACACATAGATATACATATCACAATCAGAACGATAAGAAAATTGTAAACATAGAGGAGAGATAAAGGAACTGGAGATTACTTGAATGCAAGCATCTTCAGACTGATTGAGAGGATAACGGTGATGGAAATTTGAAAATTTGCTGAAAGGAAATAGAAAATGGTGGTGTTTCCCGTGAGTTTGAAAATATGAATTCTCTCTGAGAGTTGTTAAGAGTTTATATACACAAGCGGAACCCGCGAAGTTCTACGGATTTGAATTTATTTTCGTGTTTGGGTTCCGATTGCATGTGGCACGTACAATTTACTCTGGTGGAGCCTTTTTCTTAATTCCTTTGAAATTTTAGAGATGTTATTGTTTGTAAATTGTAATTGAAATCACACATGCTAAGGAACGATATTATTTTAATTGTTGAGAAATGCAAGTTATATGTAAAAATAGTTTTATATTTTTGAATTACAGTAGTAGTAATTGATGGTTAGTTTAAGCTCGGTCTTGATTAGTTAGAGCGTGAATAACATAATATGAGAAACTCAATATTAAGCAATAAGTTTAAAATAGAATCTGCGACTCCACGTTTAATATCATATCAAATATTGTTCCATGTGCAAATAATTGGAACTTACTTATCTAAATTTTGCGTATAATTTTAACGATATTCAGTAAAGTTGATATGGATTATGTGTCGAGAGTTATGGAGATTGGAGGCCCTTCTACACTTTAGCAATACTTCAAGTTATGATTGCTAGGTATATGGAGAAGTCTACATTTTTGGCTCGGATTCATAAAAATTTATTACGTTGATGATGTATATAACTTAAACTTATAAAAAAAATATTGAATAAAAAGATGTATGCAAACAAGTGAACAATCGAGGTATGTGAAACTATCGAATCAGAAGAGAATCTGAAAATTTTTTAACGTAAATAATAAATAGAAAATAACTTGTTGCACCTATTAGTTTGGATTTTGGGAATGACATGATCACTTGCACTGATCTGTGCTATTAGTGATTATTTGTGAAATTACTCATCATATAGATACTCTTTCTCTGCTGTATGAAGATTTGTCATTGCCTAGTTATTGAAAAATGCGTAGTAGAAAAGGCAGTGTAGACATGGCATTAACAAAATAACTACTTGTCTACTAGGAACTACTTTCCATTTATTTTTAATTTTCACCTTTTGTTATCGAGAGTCAGAGAAAGGAGTCAAAATTTTTGATAAAAGGGTTCAAAATCCAAAGAAATAGACACATGAAGTAGTCGAAGGGGGTCGGTCCGACAACTACTATATATATCTAAAAAATTATCATATACAAATAATATAATTTTCTGTCGAAGAGGGTTCGGATGAACACCCTAAAGATATGATGGCCCCGTCACTGTCGAGAGTCAAACGGTATAAATTTTGATCAACATTTTAGATGTAGTTTTTTCATCATTCGGATATGAGAAGTACTATTAGTATTTTCCATATAGTTTTTGTAAATCCAAATTTAAAATGTTGAATTAATCTAATTTGATTTTGCTTCGACGATTAGTTAAATCGGCTCTCATAAAGCAAAATGTGATAATTAAAAGTGAACAAAGAAAATAGTGAAGCTACAAATCTACAGCTTTGATTAAAATTTACGTGAACTCAGTAATATTTATTATTATCATATATAACAATTTGAGGTTGTTATAGAAACTTATAAATTCAAATCCTAACTTGATGTCATTATAAAACTCATTAAAGTTTAAATCTGAACTTAATATGTTATATAAAAACTTAAAAATTTCAAATCATGTCAACTGAAATATAAGTTGAGAAATGACTACGTGATATTATGTGTTAGAGAATGAGGAAACAAGAAAAGCAAAGAAATCATTTCATTCGAAGCCCAAAATTTAATTCTGAAAGAGGATGATAATCATTGTCTTTTCTTTCAACAAAAAAAAAAACACAAACAACCAGATAAAATAAAGTGATTTTCGTCCCCCCTTTATTTTTCCATTATCTTTCATCATTTCGAAAAAAAAAATATATCATTGATATAAATTAATTTGAAAATATATCTTAATCATATTAATATGCTCCTCTATGTTAATATTTGTGATACATAATCAACACACCAATTATCATAAAAATATTGTAGTAATTTGAAGAACAAACTCGTCATTAATTTGTAATAAATTTTATTCACATTAATGAATTTTGTCATAATGCTCGGTTGTTGCATATATTTTAGATGTTTTACTTGATGTGAAGCATATCTAAAGTATTAACAAAAATATGTATTGACATATTTTCGACCATTATTAGATTTTCGATATTGATATTTTAATTTGTAAATTTTTCTAAGCAGTCAAAATTGTCATGTTAGATGATATGAAGTTCAAATGAGTAATTTTTGTATTTAGGATCCTTGAATCAAATCAATGTTTTGGAGTTAATATATTTATTCTTGATCCTCAATTCTTGTGTAAGATTACAATAACAGGTTCAATATAATTTCATAAGTAGAGTGATTGAAAGGTAAATATACGTCGACCATAGTGGCGGAATCAGGAATTTAACAAAGGGTGTCTAGAAATAACAACTTATTATATTAAGGGTGTCCAAAATATGTTATTTAATCATTTCGTATATCATTTTACTTATATATATGATATTTTTTCGTTGAACACTCTTACCACTACGTGGCTACGCCACTTGTCGACCAACAAATTTTTAACTCAAAATATGAGAAATTATTTTAAAATATACTTTACACATAAATTAGAAATTTTACGTTACTTACAAACTAAATTTTCTAGGAGAATAAATACTTTGTATCCAGAGTTAGTATCCACTATTCATTTGTAGTATTGATACAAACAGCAATATTTTTACCTAACAAGAATGTGGTGAATTCTTTCATTTATAATTATAAAATATAATATAATATAAACTTTGTGAATGTGAGCAAGTATTAACTATATTTATTGTAAATATATCGAGCATATAATACACGAGTTATATGCGAAAATCAATTAATACTAATTTTTTTTTGTTAAAATCATATAATATTGTAAAGAAATAAATTCAATTGAAATTCAGTATAAAGAGCGTGACATATCAACTTTAATTTCAAATTAAATTAGAGTGAACTTGACATTGCTTTAAAGTTTGAAAAACTAGTTTGGACAATTTTAGACAAAATTTGAATTAAAATCTTTTTTTTTCTTAATATTTACTAATTTAGTTAGAAAAGACCTCCTCTATCGTCCTAAAACTAGATATATTTCAAAAAGTCGAGAAATAATTTTTAATTTTATATCTTTATCATTCTTATTATTTAGTATTATAATTTTTCTAAAGAAATATTAAGACTTGTCTTTCTATTTTTACAAAATAGTACACTTTTTTCAAAATATATAAGGTACATTATTTTTATATATGTTAAATTATAATGAACAAATAAAAATAAACTATGTGAAATATTTGTAACTTTTTAATATTTGAAACTTATCTTCAAAACTTCGAAGCTAGTGCTCACCTCACCTACTTGGGATAAAATAATAAAATCAGCGTATCAATTTGTATTACCCTTAAATTTAGGGGCCTAAATAGTCAATTTTAAAAACCTCATAGCGTCAAAAGAGGGCGCATGATTTTTGAATTTACAGTCAAAGCCCACTTTAATAATTTACACTTCTTTAGTCCCTTTTCTTCTTCAAGAATTTAGGGTTTCTCTTCTCCACCGACGGGAGGCGTTCTTTTCCTCCTCTTCTTCACGATTCTTCTCGAATTTCTTCTACATATAAGTGGGCTCTCGTTATTGATCCTTTTGATTTCTTATTCAAGCTGTTCGTATGGGTGAAAACGATTCAGAAAGCTCTGAAAGTGCCAAACCCAAGAATGTATCTGAAAATTCCGACGGAGGTGATGAATTGACGGGTTTAGAGGAAGATTCGAGCAAGATGGTTTCTGGGTTTGATTCAAGTTTTGATATTTCGGGGAAAAGTTTGGATTTTCCATTGTTGGAAGGTGTAGAAGGTGGGGTTGAGGGTTTGTATATGTATAAGAATGTATTTAATTTGATTCCTAAGGCAATTGGTGCACTTGGGAAGGTTAAGATACTTAAATTTTTTGGGAATGAGGTTAATTTGTTTCCAACTGGAGAGTTAAGGAATTTGGTTGAACTAGAGAGTTTGCAAGTGAAGGTATCATTTCCTGGGATGAGTGGACTGGATTTGCAGAAGTTGAAGAATTTGAAAGAATTGGAGCTATGTAAAGTTCCCTCTAGACCTTCAGCTTTCCCACTTTTAAGAGATATTGCTGGTCTTAAGCGCCTGACTAAGCTCTCTGTCTGTCATTTTTCTATCAGGTTAGGATCTGTTTCTTCTTGCAATTATACTATCTAAGTTTATTTACACTAAACTCATGTTTAATATAGGCAAAATACCTGTAGTTGGCTGTCAGTTAACTTGATAACATAAAATTTATGACTTTGTCAATGTATAAATATTTAACCAATTCGATGATGTTTCTCTGTGAACTTGTCTATATTGTTGCACTAAATTCATGTGCAGGTTGCAGCTCAATATGCTTTTGGTGTTATTGGAAGATTAGGTTGCATCTGCACTTTTTGCTTTTGCTGCATTCCTTAAAAGTAATTTGAATTTAATAGAACAAGTTTATTGCTAAACTAGAGTTTTTTCAAGTGCTAGCTGCTGCAACTATAAGCCACAAATTAAATAGTATTAAGCAGGGTACATGGTCACTCAAACTTCCATTAATACAAGGGAAACTAGGTAGGTAGAGCATCCTACCAGGATGTTTTTTGCGGTCTCTTTTCTGAGGTAATATTTTCAGTTCTCGGGTATAAAATTTTCCTGTTAGTTCAAACTTGTTTTGTAGTTAACATAACCAAGCAAAACAATTTTTTTTTTTAAAAAAACAGATTTTCTCAAAGAATTTTTCGATGTGGTAACACAGCTTGAGCATAAAATAAAATAAAGACTTGTTTGTTCTGCTTAGATGCTTCATGAGATTGAAGTTGTTAATTAGGACTAAAAGATATGCACAAAATTTTGTAAGTTGTTTATCGGGAGACTTTAGCACTCTTCAAAGGGTATCAGTTTCTACTCTAGGACCATACTAGGTTTATCCACGATATGACACGATATTAGGATTAGTCAATAGTACATAGCATAACTAGCCCTTGGTGAAGGGTCATAAAGAGTTTTGTTTTTAACTATTTATTTGTGTTTCCTTTAATTGAAATTTTATTTCCTGTTTTTGGGAATTCTTATCCTATAGTGCATCTTTGTTAGATCTAAATCATCTTATTATTTTACCTAATGTAATTTGACAGCTGAAGAGGTTATATGGTTTGCCTGTTATAATGGATAAATTTATTATTTTGAGGTTGGCATTATGCAGCCACCAGAAGACTTTTCCCTCTATCTTCGTCTTGTTGTTCCTTGCAACTACAACGAGTTAAAAGATTTTGAGACATTAAAAATCTGCCTGGTTAATCAATTTGCTGCATATTGGTTGCTGTAGTCTCCTGGCAATAATTCCCTCACAAGGTCCACATTTTGTTTGAGAATTATCTTTTGGTCCCTGAAGACATCATTCTACTTTTGATTAGCTGGTGTTATGAAAAGCCTATGCACGAGTACGTCACATAATTTTAAAGTTATAGACGTCTTAAATCTCACAGGTCTCCTGTAGGAAAAAAAGAAAAGGGAAGTATATGAAAAGTGACTTTGTTCGCTTGGAGTATGGAATATAGAATACACTGCCTCAAGGGGTTTGAGGTGCAAAAGGTGTCCACACACTTCACACTTCAGAATTGCGAGCCTGTTGCTGTCACATCTTTCCATCACAGTAGTATGTACTATAGCTAATAGCAGATTAAGTGAACTTTTGCTTAGCATGTGTATCAGTTCTATATTATCACTTAATGTTGGTACCACTTGAAATTAGTCGTTTTTGCAGTTAGAAGGAGGATTCAAATTGGAAATAGGTGTTAGGATTTGTATTTTATAGTGTTCCTTTTATTGGGTGCAGTTACGCCAGAATATTGACTCTTCAGATAAAAGTCATGTTTAAGTTGTTTGACACTTGATACATTTTGTTAGATGAGGTCTGATATCTAAAGATATATATCTGTACATCACATTTTATTGTTTTGATATCTGAAAGGCTAAAACTTCATTCTGCTACTCTTTTGGCAAGCAGTGCTTTACTTTTGGTAGCTAGAGGTTGAAAGTTGTGAACCATAAACTTGTAGATTCAGTTCATATCTATAACCATTTTATCTTTTTCATCTTTGTACTCCATTATAATGCCATTGTTCCATGCTGTTCTTGCAGATATTTACCTCCTGAAATAGCCTGCCTCACTAAATTGGAGTGCCTTGATCTTTCATTCAATAAGATAAAGAATTTACCTGTTGAGATAACTCATCTTAACACCTTACTGTCTCTGAAGGTTGCTAATAATAAACTGATTGAAGTACCTCCGGGGTTGTCTTCTCTGCAAAGATTAGAGAGTTTGGACTTTTCTAACAATAGATTAACATCCTTGGAGAATCTTGATCTCCTTTCAATGTATAATCTGCAGAGTCTCAATCTTCAGGTATGTGTTACTGAAATTACAGTCTCTTTCCAGTCTTATTGCTTTTAGGCTTCTTCTCTAGTTTCTTTTCCTTCTCCGATAAATGTTTATAACATGAGAGGCATCATCTACTCTTAATGTGGATGAAATTCTTGCATCCCACTGGAAAAAAACCCGAAATGTATTTGTCTCAATTGTCTAGTCAAATAACTTGATATATTATAATTACCTTATCCTGACCCATATATCTTCATTGAATATCGCTGAAGCACAATAAGCTTCTTAGGTGTTGTTCGATTCCTTCATGGGTATGCTGCAATTTGGAGGGGAATTTCATAGATTTGTCCAAGGATGACACCACCAGTTCGTCTTCAGAAATGGACGTGCTTGAAAGTTATGAACAGGAAACTTCTGAGAATACCCAAAATGGTGAGTTTCTTGGAATCTCTCGTCTCCCTCCTTATATTTATCTGCACATTCTGGTTCCTTTGGATCTTGTTTGTTGCCCTTCTAAGAAGTGTTGTTAGGAAGGGTAGTACCTTTGAGAAGTCTGATGTGTGAACTTTCAATTGTGTAGGAGTTTCTATCAAATTGTCGGGTCATTTATGTGGCTCGTCACCTAGTCATCGATGTTTTCGGCCTCGAAAATCCAAGAAATGGAAGAGGCAGTATTATATGCAACAGAGGGCTCGTCAAGAACGATTAAACAACAGCAGGAAATGTGTTGCCTGCAAACCTTCTAAGCTAATTGATGATTCTCTGGTGGAGGCCTCATCAAGCATAGTGGATGATGATACACATGATAAAGAACTGATTACTGAAGAAGCTGAGTGCAAAGGCTCTTTAGCTAGTGGTATTGATGAACATATCAGATTAAAGGAGGACAATTATATAAGAAGATCTTCATGTGTTGCTTCTGACTCCATTGAAACATGCATAGATATTCAGAATTGTAAAACATGTGATGCTTCAGTAGGTTCTGTTTCTGATGCTGCTGATGTGGCTGAGGGAAGTTCGTCTTCTGAGGTGTCCAATAGTCCTCCAAAATCGAAAAGGCACCTGGATGGGGTCATTGATAATCCAAAACCATGCAAAACCCGCAGACCAACAGATCATTCAGAGTTATCCTGCAAATACAGCATGATGTCTTTCTGTGGTATTGATGATTATTTACCAGATGGCTTTTATGATGCTGGGCGAGATCGGCCATTTATGTCGCTGAGGAGTTATGAGCAGAATTTGCATCTTGATTCACGGGAAGTTATTTTAGTTGATAGGTAACTTCCATGTTTGCATGCCATTAATAGACTAATAGTTATTGACCTCAACTACTAACTTCAGGGAATGCTTTGCCTCTCTACTCATTTTGATTGCTCATTTAATCTGTTCAGGCAAAGAGATGAAATGCTGGATGCCATTGCTCTACGTGCTCAAGCTTTAATCTTTCATTTTAATCAGATAGATGGTCTGTTTAAAGATAGAGAACATGTTGCTGTAGACAACTTGCAAATTGCATCACTGCTTGCACTTTTAGTGTCGGATCATTTTGGTGGAAGTGACAAAAGTAGTATTGTACAGAAGGCAAGGAAAGATGTATCTGGGTCGAACTATAGCAAGCCATTTGTCTGCACATGCCCTACTGGAAATGACAACACAACCAGCATGGTCACAAAAGAGAGTCCTAGCATCTTAGACGATATACTTTTCCTTAATCTTTGTGAGAAAGCACTTCACTCAATAAAATCAAGGCAAAATTCTATTGTTGTTCCTATTGGGAGTTTGCAGTTTGGTGTGTGTAGGCATAGGGCCTTGCTTATGAAGGTATTTTGTCATCAGACATGTTTCTAATTGGATATGGTGGTTCTGAATTGAGTTTATTATTATGAACTGATAAATCTCATTTGTCTTCTGCAGTACCTGTGTGACCGAATAGAACCTCGAATATCTTGTGAGCTTGTTAGGGGTTATTTGGATTTTTCACCGCATGCGTGGAATGTGATCGTGGTAAAGAGGGGTGAATCATGGGTTCGAATGATAGTTGATGCGTGTCATCCCCTTGATATCAGAGAAGAGACAGATCCAGAATACTTTTGCAGGTCAGTGATTTTCCAATTCTGTGTTACTTTCTTCATGACTAATATCTGGTACTACAACCATTTATATCAATACACGTGTATGACGATATTACATTTTCAATTTAGCCAGTGTGATTATTGGTTATTTTGGGATGAAATGGCCAGCTTCTTGAGTAGTTTCTTAGTTACTAAAAACCTCTAGTTTACCTGAGTTATTTCGGAATGAACATGGCCAGATCACTGAGCTTCTTGTTTCTTTCAGGTATATTCCACTGAACCGGATAAATGTTCCTGTTGTGCCAGATGCTAGTCCTGGTCAAGTTAGTTCTTTTCCTTCTCTAACCGGTGCTGATAAAATTCATAAAGCTCCCTCCTCAACCCTCGTCCAGTGTAAATTGGGATCCCTTGAGACTCTGGCAAAGGTGTGGTTCCTGATTGCTTTTAACTTCTCCAGTTATTATTATGCAAATATACTTAAGTTCTTGTTCCAAACTTCAATGACTTGATTTAAATATGTTCTATTCTTAGAGTGACTGAACTCTAGCATGTATTGACTGGGATTTACCAGTCTATCTGGCCTTGTGCTTTTGATTTGTTTTGGAAATCTGAAATAGATAAGAAGCAAAACAATCCTTTTTGACTATTCTGTTATTCAGCTGGAATCCATTATATTGCAGGCTTATGCTTTTCATTTTGCAAATTCTTCATTATCTACTGATAAAACTTGATTGGTGGCACGTACCACTAGCTGTGGGAATTTTTCTCGGCTAACATCTTTATTGACAATGCATAGTTGATTTTTTGTAAAAATTTATTCTGCTCAATTAACCTGAATTGAGCGAAATGAATATAAAAGAGCTATATGACTGATACTCACTAGTTCAGGAATGAGATTAGATTGAATGAACATTTTTGCCACTGCAGGTGCGAACTCTAGAGATGTCCAAGTCCACGGCGGATGAGATTAAGAATTTTGAGTTTAACTGTATTGGAGAAGTTAGGGTGTTGGGTGTCTTAAACAGTTCATGCATCGTCAAATATTATGGTCATCAAATATCTTCAAGATGGGTTCCTTCATCAGATGGCAGTTCAGAAAGTCGTACATTGCAGTCTGCCATTTTGATGGAGCATATTAAGGGGGGTTCACTAAAGGTATATGTTTTCCTAGAACCCTTCTCGTACCTGACTTTCCTCTCCTTTATTTCCCTTCCCTTTTGTGGTGGTAAGGGTATAAATAACACCTGATTGCCTTGTTATTCAGCTCATTTTACTTTCTTGTCCTTAACTGGCAGAAACATGTAGATAAGCTATCTAATGCTGGTGAGAAGCGTCTTCCCATTGAGCTGTCGGTATTTATTGCCCGCGATGTAGCAAGTGCATTGACCGAGCTGCATTCTAGGCATATCATACATCGTGATATAAAAAGTGAAAACATCCTCATAGATCTGGATAAGAAGAGGGCTGATGGTACCCCTACAGTAAAGCTATGCGACTTCGATATGGCAATTCCCCTTCGTTCATACTTACATACTTGCTGCATTGCCCATGCTGGAATTCCTCCACCAGATGTTTGTGTTGGTACACCTCGTTGGATGGCTCCTGAGGTCTTTCAGGCGATGAATAAGCGCAATATCTATGGGTTGGTAAGTCACCAATTCTTTGAAGTTAGAATCCTAACCATTTAATTCTCTACTAACAAGTGCCAGTTAAATGCCACCGGGTGCGATGATCTGCTAAAACAATGCGGTTCTTTCTGATTTGCAAATTTGTCACCCTGGGGTAAAATCAATTCAACGCAATCAAGAACTTACCACCTTCAAAAGACACACATTTTCTACTAAAACCTGATATATCACTCATTCCTCTATTAGAATTCAGCTTTATCTTGTCGTTATTGACTTCAAATGTTTTAAGCTAGAAAAGAAAGCATAATTTGTCTGTTCTATTGCGCACTGCTTCAGATTGAAGAACAATAATATGTACTCATTAAAATTCAAATTTTCACCTTACTTTCTTGGTAATTTGTTTGTTTAAATTTCCTCATTTTTGATGCTTGAATCTACTTCGTAGATAAGGAATTTTTTTTGAGAGTATTTTTATACGACGGCTAATCTCAGAGGATGTATCCTGTGGCAAAAGGGGTTTTGGGGGTACTATCTCTTACTTCTTTGAAGTTGAAAAGGTCTTCAACTCTGGGTTATAGATGAGTTGCTTCAAGGTAAAAAGGTTTTCCTTGCTTTGACTTTGCAGGTTTCCCTTTTCAATTGGTAGATGAAAGCTAATAGGACCTACAATAAGTCCACTATTGCCAAAAAATATCAGGAGGGGCAGGGGGCGGGTAGATTATTTCACCCTTAACCCAAATTCAATAGATGGGTAAATTGGCGAGAATGGGTTATTGAACAACAAAAAAGTATTTATAGGTGCTAGTTTCCTGTATTATGTATTTCCTTTTGAAGATGAATAAATAAGTTTAATTGCTTTGAGTTGGTGACTAGAAAGATAAAGTGAGTTTTTGTCATGTCTAAACTGCAATTCTAGCTTAATGTATTCCAAGGTTTTCCGAACTAGGTTTTTACTTGTCTTTCTTTGGATGTAGGGTGCTGATATTTGGTCGTTTGGGTGCGTCCTTCTGGAATTGTTAACACTGCAACTTCCTTACTCAGAGTCATCCGAGTTAGATATCCACCATTCTCTTCAGGTATTTCTTGATGTCTAACCTTCGATCTATTAATGCTCTAAATACCATGATGAGTACCTAGTGTACTTGAATTACCATTGTGTGATGAGGACTTCAGAAATTCCAAAGTCCCCCGTTGGACAATCTTCATGTCCAATCTTCATTATGGCTGCCCTTGGTTGCTAAAACTCAAAGGCGAATGGTTCTAGCATCTCGGTCGTTGGATCTTTCGGAGCTCTGATGGTTTTCTTCCTTGTATTGCTTTCGATCATAAGAACTGCCTGCAGAAGTACCCTTGTCGCATGCACATTTTTTTTATAAAAGAAGTTTTTGTTTGAATTGCTTTAAATGGTAGAAAACAATGTAATTCATGTTTAACACATGCAGGCGGGTAAACGGCCACAATTAACCGAAGAACTAGAGGCAATGGCTACGTCCAAAACAGAGCTAGAGGATCTAGCAAAGTCTTGTTCTAGCTCAGACCTTGACAAGAAACAATCTGAATCTCGTATCCTGAGATTTCTTGTTTCTATTTATCGTTGGTGTACTGAGAAGGATCCAAACGACCGTCCCACAGCAGAGAACCTCTACAACCTCTTACTTACCTGTGCTAATTCCCTCCCTTCACAACAAAGTCAAGAAGATTCATGATCTTCCTCAAATTTTGGTAACCTTAGGATGTTGTAGATTAGCATTAGATTATTCAGCAGGAGTTACAGACCCAATATTTGGGTCTGGTGTCCCCTCATTGAGCAATGTAACATGTTCTTAGCCTTATTTGAAATGGAAAAGCCATACGGACGTAGTCGTGTCCATGGGACATTTATGATGGTCTTGTTTAGTGTGTGTGTGTGTGTGTTGTGCATCATTTTCTTTTAGTCCTTTTCCTAGCTTGTAGTTGTATACATTTGTACCCATCTTATGTATTCATCTTCACAAATTCCAGCTGATTAATTATGAAATGTATTCTGAGCCTCTAAAGACTTGTTGGATTTTGCTATGGGAATTTCTGGATTTTAATCTTGTTAGTTGTCAACTCTTTTCTTGTTCTTTTAAGACCTTTACTTCTACTCCTTGTAGCAAATGGGATTATAAGTCTTATGATTCTGCTTATTATTCTTCTGGATATCTATGTTGCTTGGTCTTTTCATAAATGCCAATGTGTGAGTATAACATCTTTGGAGAGTCCGAGCAAATATAACTGAATATTGTCTATTTGAGAATTAGAGTTGTATATTCTCGATATCGTAGTTAGCAAGTAAGTTATTCATATATAAAATTTGAATTGCAATTTCTAACCTGCATAACTAATATTTATATAATTAATAACTTTATATTACAAATATATCTTCATAATTCTAATCAACTATCGAACTACTCCTAAAGTTTAGATCCCAATCAAGTCATTAGTATTTTGGTAGGTAATTCCACCAATGATTTTGTGATGTTGAAGCCCATTTGTCATTTCCATTCCATCATTTGCCTTTAAAAAGTTATAGTAGTTGCCTCATGCTTATTCTTTTTATCTTTACTTTTTCTTTTCCACATTTGTTAAGTAATTGTTTGCTTGGCTAAAAACTTAGTTACATTTTTTTATTTTATTGTTGTACCATATAATAGTGAAAAAATGTATGTTCTAAACAAAATAATAAAAAAAAGTTGAACATCATATGTATTATTATAAGTCACATAGAAGCAAAAAGCCTCCAAAGTAAAAGATAATCACCTTTTTTTTTGAGCATGCATGGACGTAATAATAACCCTTTCTTCTAGGCTTTGCCAAAAGAAAAATATATATATTATATAAAAAAAATAGTTAAAAATACTTTTCTTAATTTTTTAACTGTTGGAGAACAGGAAATGCATAACGCAAAAAAAAAAAAAAAAAAACTGAAGAGGAGTATTTTGTCAAATTGTTTGTTCCAATAAGTGTTGTTATAACTAGACCGTTTAAAATCAAATCGAAAAAATAGTATTTGGTAACTATCTAGGTTCTTTATATTTTTTTTTTCTTAACATATTAACCGATAACTCAAAAATAATTTGGGGTCTGGTATGTTAAGTAATCCCTTAACGAAAGCTAATGTGACAATAAATTATAAGGAGTATACAATAAAGGCTTATAATCTTCCAAGTGCATAATATTGTTTTTTTATAAAATGAAAAAAAATCAACTACTATATAGTCTAATATGAGCATTAAGGTGTTTTTGATTGAGAAATGTTGGTGTTATTTAGCTTTTAGGTTCCACTAACTAATTTAATATAACTTTCTTAGTGTGACTTGATTTTAGTTTAGATTTTAACTAACGGTTAAAATGATAATTGAATCATTAATGATTAATAATCAATAAATTGATTATTAATATCTTATAAATAATTTAACAATCGAAATTCGAATCACAACCGATAAGCACCTTAAAATGAAGTGTTGCCCCTCTCGCTAGAAAAACTCAAGTCCTTTAATTAATGAGAAATAACAATTTATATCGAACTCAAATTTTTTTTATAAAGAATCATGTTTTCATTAGTTAATTTTATCGCCCTTAATTACAAAAGCAAAACCTAATATCTTAATATAGACGAATAAAAAACAAATATATCAAGTTTTGAATCGTGCGCCATCATTTTTTTAAAAAAAATTGTAAGAAAATAAGTTTATGGACCATTTTTGCTGAACAACAAACAAAATATTTACAATTTGAAAAGCTGAAAGCAACTCAGATTTTGATTATATAAGTTCAAATATGACCTATCTTTAATTTGTCTGACTTTTCTTTTAATAGCAACAAAAAACAGACTAATAAATGAATATTGCCCCTCTGCAAATGCTAATTATTATTTTTCCCTTCAATTTATTTTGTCATCCTTTCTCATGACTATGCCATTTATTTACTCAAAATGGATAATACATCTGTTCCTTGACAATGAAATGTTCTTGCATCAACCAAAAAAAATAAAATTGTTTTTCTCGTCTTAAAATACTTATCGTGTTTTCATCTATATGCTTCGTAAGAAAATATTAATCTAGAGGGTACTTAACTATTTAGCTTTTGTTTATGTCTGAAGATGTAATATTTACTTTATTTGTGTTTCATAATTAACGTGTTTGTAGTATTCAAGAATAATTAAAATATATCAAAATAATTTTTAGCAGCAATAAATATAGACATTAACAAAGAGCATTTATCGATATTAGTTAATTATTATTGGATCTAATATCACTATAGGTTATCGAGACGTTTACAAAGAGTGCTATTGGTTCTAAGCAGTGGCGGAGCAAGAATTTGATTTAAGGGGTGTCAAAATATAAAGAAATAAAATCGTGTAGAAGCCAAGGAATGTCAGTATGTAATACTACATAACGTAATTTTTCGACGAAGAAATGTCGATCGACACCCCTTCACTACATGTGGCTCCGCCACTGGTTCTAAGATATACATAAGCAACAATTAGACTATTACCATTAAAGATCATATTTGATATAGTGTTACTACTAAGGATTTTGTCTTTAAGATATGATGAGTATAATTTTGCTAAATATGATAAGTAATTTGAGACGGAAGGAATATTGATTCGTATCCTATGGCTGATTTCATACGTTTAGTGAAGATTTTCTGTCTCCATCATATATTACTATCAGCCACTATATTATGTGGTCATCAAGTTCATCTGTTATATATCAATTTTTCCTTAATATTTACGTTGATATATGGCAAGACCTCTCAACCACATGAATAGTTCAATATGTTTATTCGTACATGATCCTAAGATGTGAATGATCCAATTAGACGTTTATATATCAACATTGAACATATCTACTGTCCACAAAAAACTTTGGCAATATTTTGTAGGCAAACGATAAAAATAGCGTTATATTACAAACCTATTAGCCAAATTTACTTAAATAAAATCTGAAATAATATATATAAAGAAGGTCTAACACGGTGCAATATATAGATTATTTCTCGTAAAATTTAAGTGTGTAATAAAAATTTCTACTATAACTTAAGAAAACTTTATGTATAATTATATTCATATATACTAATATACAAGTCCAAACTAATTATTACTGAAATAGCGAATGCAATAATATTCATCGAGGAGTAAAGAGAGATAAATTAAGAATGATATAATTATTCTCTATAATAATTGTGCTTTCTATGGAGTCGATTTTTCATTTCATGTTATACTATTACTTACTCTTTCTAACAATATCTTGCTACAACAACCAAATAACATTTGTTATATACAAGTTTGGCTCTATTTACATTAACTAAAAAAAAAGATATATTTCTTCAATAGTTACATTCTTTTGATTTTTTTGAATCCTCTTATTAAAATTTTAAACATCGTCATCCACCGAAGAGGGTGGGGTGGGTGGAAGAATAATATATTTTTATTTACATAGAAGGAAGAACCGTTATAAGAGGACCACTCTACTAGTATCAGTCTACTCCTAGTCTAGTCTAATATATATATATATATATATATATATATACATACATGTATATATAAATAAAAAACCAAATCTTTCTGTTGTGCCAGCCATTTTGTTATCAGTTTAGGACCACCCATATATTGCCTGGCTCCTTTGTATATATATATATATATGTATACTATAATTATATTTATATTTATGTTAGCTTATTTATGTGTGTATGTGTATATTTATGTATAGCTAGGGTTTTAGGGGTCTTAGCCTTTTAGGTGCTAATGGAGACACTAATGCTTTTGGTGTTAATTAACTTGAGTGGATTAGTTATGGTGGGGCGGTATGTATTCCGAAATTTAAATTCTTAACTAACATGGAGTTGAGTATTGGAAATAAAGTTGCCTTTGATAAAAAGATGCTTTATTTATGACACAAATTTAAATTAATTAGTCCGGTAAAATAAAAAGAAACTTAGGTCTAGGGCTTTGCTTTTTAAGTCAAACCATAAATAATTTTTTCAAAAGTATGTATGGCTAGTTGTTCTTAATTTAATTTTGCTGATTAGTTGGTGATTCTTTTTACAGCTAAAACTGATCTTTTTCCATGGGTTGTTTAAATGTTAGCAAATGACAAAATATATTACAAATAAATAAACGATAATCCCTTTTCGATCAAGAAAGTTTATTAATTCATTGATCAATAATGTAATAGTACACATATTAGTAACTTGTTAACTTGTTGAGAAATGTTATTTCAATTTAATTTGCTAAAAGAAAGTTTATAGCCTTAGTGATTGGCGATCTGAACTTTCACCTTGTTGATGAGAATTCGATACCCCACATTGTAATCCCCTCCCCTACGATCAATTTTTTTTTTTGTTGTTGAAAAAAGAGTGTCATTTTACATAAAGCTCTGAATTGGATCAATTATATAATTGGGTGGATTAGGGGTGTGTGGTGGCGGGGATAGATGCTACGAGAGTGAAGTAAAGATGAGGTGTGCTGAAAGACGGAGAAAATACAATAAATGTGAAATATAACTCGGTGGAACGTGCTTTCCCAGCTTTCACATCTTCAAATAATAAAAATATTAGCATATTGTTTGATTGAATTTTGAGATCAAGCTTATTGGATATGAATTATGACGATGCTAGTTTATTTTGAACATAGTTAGGCAAACTAGCACGTTATGATTATTGATATATCATTTTAATGAGATTTCAGGTCTTGCTATTTTCGTTTTTTAGATGATCGCGTCTTAATCTCGTAGAAAAAGAAGTTAGCTAGTTATTCTTATAATTAGTTTTTTTTTTCATTAATACTTTGTGTTTACATCCCTACTCTTTCGAAATAGGGCGAAACGTCGCGGCAACTCGAAAATGATTAATTGATTCAATTTTAACAAAGTTTTAAAAATAAACGAGTTTTAAAAAGAAGAGTCGCCACCTAATTTTAGGAAAACTAGGAAACCAATTATTAAAGAAAAGTCTACGAAACCAATTGATTCTAGGTAAGGGGTTCAAGTTATTCCGAAGGGAAGGGGTTAGGCACCCTTCGGAATCCACAAATGTGGTTCCCGACTGAATTCATTTTTTTTCAAATTGAGGAAGAATATAAAATAATATACAGATATAATAAACATGCAATAAACACAATAAAATAATAAACATCGGCCTAAAGTTTGCCTAACGTCAAATATTCACAAAATAATGAAATAAAAGGAGAAACACCTCCGGGTACCTGTAAAGACACTTAGTAAAAGAGTTAGTGCCAAATAAATATAAATAAAAATGAATAACTCAAATAATAACTAAAAAATAAAGATCCGTCTTATTAACATGGGA
>NC_028645.1:80014119-80015070 GCF_001406875.1 Solanum pennellii
GTTGAAAACTAGATTACCGCAATTTTTGAGATCTCCCCAAGGCTAACTCCGTAGAATTTGGGTCTTCTGTTTTGAATTGTTAAAGAAGTTCAACTTCAAATGAATTTTTGAGATCCTCTCAAAAATTCTGTCCCAGTTTCCATTATGAAGAGAAATGGAAATCTTACTGGGAATATGACCGAGCCGTTGTGGCGCCTACGTATCCCGTTGGAGCAGGAATCAGGTCAAACGTAGTTCCCATCTTGTGGATGATGAGTGCTGCAAAGAATCTGAAAGATTATCAGTAGAAAATGCACGATATGAACATGATGGAATATGCAAATGGTATCCTTTGCTATATTCAAAGCCTAAAACAAGACATATCACATTTTGGGGATGGACAATCCAATGAAGTAAAATAGGTGTCTCACATATATAAGATTAACTTAACAACACCTTTTATAATGAACAACTCAAAAGACAATTTTTTTTTCGATCTTTTTTTTTTCTCTTTTTTTTTTCAAAAATAAAAATGCGATGAGATAGTCAAATCTTCACCACGATTGGTACCAACAGTTAAGATTGCAGGTAAATCTTTCTTTTTTTTTTTTTTAAGATTGAATTAAGGTAATTCCTACAGCTTCAAGTGGCACCTCAAATATACTTTAAGGATCAACAAGATCCGTTCATCTTGTTTCAAACAAAGATTTTGAATTGTATCAATCCTCATGTTTCAAGTGCCCTCACGACAAAGGTTAGTCCTATTTCACACATATTTGAAACATTTGGTTATAGGACAATTTTCAGAGTGCACTCACACTCACAAGAATGTTCAATGCACACAACTGTGATACAATATGCTTGACCCTTATGTAAATCTCCACTAATGTGAGAATATTCGGAATGAGATCATGTAGGGCTTGTCATTGGCTTGTAACGTAGGCTTAGGGATGGGTAGGATATTTATTTGAG
>NC_028645.1:80019784-80051013 GCF_001406875.1 Solanum pennellii
AAAGTTAAGATAGCAAATAGTTGACTAACAATTTTAAAATAATAATAATAATAAATAAATAAACATCAAATCGTAAAATAATGCTAATATTAAAACTACAATAAACACAAATATTAATTGACTTTTAGAACTACATTAAACTAAAAAAAAAACAAAACAATCTACATATAATAAACAGAAAACATAAAAGAGCTAGGAATTAAATAAAACAAGGCTAAGAAAAAAAATTTACCTGGTTCTGGGCGGCGAACTGGAACTACGAGTTTGAAGAAGACGACTCCACCTCCTCAACTCGAAAAACCACAAAAACACTTTAAAATTTTTGAACTATGGGAACCAAGAATTCTCAAAATTTTATGAATATTCTTTTGTTTTTTCCTTCCAAATCCTCCTAAAAATAGTGAATGAAGTGGGCTTATATAGGAACCCAAAAATCCTCAAAAAGGATGAAATACCGATGTGGGACTATTGCAAAATTGAAAATTGTTTGAGAGACAATGTGGGAAAGGTTGATTTTTTTTTTTTTTGTATTTGACTCAAAATGTATGAATTTTAAAATCATCGGACCAAAATTTGCTATTAAATAAATAAAGCTTCAAAATCACGAATTTTTAAAATGTTAGGCCAAAATTGGGTGTCAACACTTTGATTAGACGAAACTATAATCTGATGATACTTCATATAATCTAAGTCACTATATCTATCAATCTTCGGCCCCTCCTGGCCATATTCTCTTTATAATTTTGGGTTTCAAATATAATTTTAAAAAGATTAATGGTGAATCTAAAATAAAAAGTGATTCACATGGATTTTAATTTTTTTTTTTTTTTGCCTTTTGCCTTCTTTATGTTCTTTTACATGTTTTTTTATTTATCATATCAAAATTATTGGATTTCATAGAGTCCAATCATGTTAAGTCATTTATATTCTCTCTTTATTGTGACCCCTTGGTGTTAAATTCCCAAATCTTTTTTATATATTAT
Organism: Solanum pennellii; assembly: GCF_001406875.1. Lineage (NCBI taxonomy): Eukaryota > Viridiplantae > Streptophyta > Magnoliopsida > Solanales > Solanaceae > Solanum > Solanum pennellii. The sequence continues at coordinate 80,020,768 of NC_028645.1, forward strand.
AGTATCTTTATTATTTATAAGATGCACGAATTCTATTCGAAAGTCCTAATTATGTTTTATTAGAGCCTTTAATTAGTGTTGGATTCCTAAGCATAACTAATGTTGGGTTTTGTGAACTAAGTCCCACATTCATGATTGAAAAAAATTACAAGTAAGTTAATTGGCAAATATTTACTATTCTTAATGATGTGAGTTTTTTTGAGAAAATTATATGAACCCGATTCAAAGCGAACAATATCATATCATGTTAAAAAGTATATTTTAGTATCAAAGCTAACAATTCAACGATATCAGTATGGATACATCAAAGTGATGAAAAGACTGACACACGACATAGGGTTTTTACCCTTTTATGGCTCAATTTGTTACCTTAATTACCCATAGTTTTACGGACGCATAAGCAAAAAAAGAATGGACATATATATTTGATTGACGTAGGTGACACACAATTAGTCCCACATTAGTAGCTGATAAGATAAATAAGCTATTTATAAAGTTTGGATATTCTTAATAGTATAAGTTTTTTGGGAAAAAATTATACAAACAATATCATATTATATTAGAAGTATCTTTTAACCGTTAAACATCTAATTGCTCCCTTCGAATCCACCAAAAATTCATAGTTTAATTTCAAATATTGGTTAAACCAATAATGCATGTACACATATATCCTCTAGGGAATCATAGGATATAATCAATTAATCATTGAATCAAACTGTTTAATTGACACATTAAATTAATTAACCTCCTTTAATTTCTCGAGTGTCTACATGTTATTGGATTTTAGACATACTAAAATTAGATACTGGGGAACATAAAAACCATTGGAATATGTTCCAGGATTTTTTTAAAAAACAAAAAACTATAGAAAAAAATGTGAAAGAGAAAAGAAAAAATAAATAAAAAGATTTATTTTGTTGAAAAAATAATATTTTCCATCCAGAAGCTTTTAGCATCATCAACACATAAATCTTGAAAGTGTTTTTAAAGAGGAATAATCCTACAATATCTCTCTCTTAATTATTTTTTCATCGCAATAATTAAAGAGTGTAAGATTCATGCAGTAATATTTATATAATCGACCACCCAATAGAATAATTATAGGTAAATCTCAAACTTTAATTAATAAATGATTAAATTAATATCATAATTTTAAAAAATTTCTATACTTTTTGTATATATAAGTTAAATTCTGATTTTAGTGAGTGGCCATGGTGGCTTTTGGGCATATATCTTCATAATAATTTTCAAATCGAGCTAGCTTTATATTAATTCTTTTTTATCGCTAGGCTTTATACTATTTTTTTCTAGCTAGGTTCTATACAAAGAACAAAAATAACGTTAAAGAACAATTAATTAAAAGATCAATTGTTTAGGAAGATCCACTTTTATTATATATTTTATTTCTTAGTTATTTTCTATAGGAAGAATTAAAGGTTCTTTTTCTACTTTTACAGTTTAATTAGTAACACAAGTCATTTTCTTAATTGTCTGCATCAAAGTCATATGTATTTTTATTAATTAGAAAAAGTCATAAATTAAACCAGCTGTCACCAATGTGTATCGATCTATATCTCTATATATCATGAGAATTAAGTATCCAACAAATGGCAATTCTGGAGGGAAGTGCCATATAAACTCCGATATTTATCAGGATTCGATTAAATTCAAATTCGTATATTGCAGAATTCATTTTTTAGAAACGCTCCTTCAATAATTTTTTTCATATGGACCGATTCCAACAGAAATATTAACTTATTTATAGCAGCTATTTGTTATAAGTCAATAATTGTATGATATATAAACTTTATTTATAAAAACCGTTTAACTATAATTAATTACAGTATAATATATATAATATCTTATATAAGACTATTTAATTAATAATAAATTGATATGATTTAATGTAAATATCTGATGCGTATTCGCTAAGTTGATTTTTGCTATGACGTTTTTAATTAATGTAGTTGTGTTTTAGTTAGTGCACAAACCGTTCATCCACATACGTGTTTATAAGGAGAAAATATTGTGAAATATTGGGTGGGGAGATGGAAGTTATTAGTTGAGTTAGTAATTCTGATTTAAAAAAAAATTCCCAAAATATAATGAAGTAATTATTATTTTTCCGATTAAGTTATTATTCAATTGTGCAAATTTTATTCCAACAAAAAGTAATAATGAAGAGAGTTAGATCTAACCTCGAAATATAATACTCGATTGGAAAATCACACTATAAAATATAAAAATTTTAGCGTAGACTCAATTAAAATTTCATATGATAATCTTATGATTAAAGAGAGATTCAATTCAATCGCCTTTCGGTCATTTAGCTCCGTCCTTTGAAATGACAGACATATTGCTATTACAATAAAAATTACTTTTAGCGACATTAAATATTGACACTAACAAAGAGTGCTAAAGTCTTTACCGGCATTAGTTAAGTGCCATTAGAACCAATTCCGCTAAAGACTTTAGGAACATATACAAAGAGTGACAATTGCCCCTAAAAATACATATTTAGCGGCAATTAAGAATTAGATGCCGCGAATGGTCATTTTTGTTATAGTGTGTATATATTTCATTCGATTTGAACTATATTTGTAAGTGAAATATATTTTATATATATATATATATATATATATATATACACACACTATTCTAAACATAATTTGAATTAAACAGAAAATGAAAGCTATAGTTATAAAAATAATTAAGTAAATAATAGTATGTTTATCTTAAATATTTCAATTTTCATCAAATAAAAAGGTCATACTCAATCAAACGTAAATAAAAAGTATTAAATTTGATTCTTACCACCATACATTTAAGAAAGAAAAAAAATAACTTTAACTCGTTAAGAAAAAAGAATCAAACGCGCATGTGATTTTCGCGATGAGGATGAAAGGGTCCCCCACGTTCCAACCCTAAAGTTAATAAATGCTCTTACAAAATATAGAAACTCACACTAACCTATCTGCAATCTGCATGGTGGCTAGTCTTGGCGTGACAATATTCAATTTGTATCACTTGGCTTTGGGACCACCCTTTACATCAACATATAAATATATTGTTGCTCCTATTTTATATAAATTTTCTCCGTCTACTTTTACACGTTCACTATATAATAAAATATAATTTAATTTAAAAAATTTTAAAATAATTTTATTATTTTATATAATTTTTTGTCTTTGTTATTAAATATTTAGATGACTCATTACTATGACATACATTACTAATAAAATCACTATTTTTATTTTCGACGATCTTTTAATTTCTGAATCGACGAGTAAAGAAAAAATAATACGTTTTTATATGGAAAAAAATAGAAGTTTCTTATCATTTAACTAAGAATTTTTTTCATCGTACATTGTTCAGCGAGTGGAATGAGTTAAAAAAATCATGTTTTATAGTACAAACTTTTTACTAACTCGTGTTGGAATTACTAATAACTTTTGCTTTTCTAGAAATTATAGTAAAATTTTCATTATTAAAAACTGTATGTTAAGTTAACTATAAACAAGTAAAAATGAATGGACAAAATATCATTTATTTTTTGGACACCCTTTTAATTTCCTTCACCAATATTTATTAATTTCTCTTTTATCTTTACTACATATCCCCCACCCAAAAAAATAAAATTAAAGTGATTATTCCCTTTTATTTTTCTTCCTCACACCCCTATTTATACCCCTAACCCTCTTTGTTGAGAAAGTCATATAAACTTAGGTCTCTTCTTCTTCTTCTTCTTCAACAATATTAGGGTTTTGTCATATTGATAGCGTAGACTACTATCAGTTGAAGCTGCCAGCATGATCTAAACTTACCTATAAATTTATATTAAGGCAAGATCAGATCATGTGGTTGCTTCACCTGTTAGTTCGTACTACGAAAAATAATCTTAACCCTACTTCGTCGAGAAAGAAAGAAATTTAATTTAAGGGTAATGTTATGTACTCTCTCTACTTTCTTAGATTGTATTTTATGAATTTCATTTGAATCGGATTTTTTTATTTCTATATTTATTTTTTCAGTAACAGTATATTCAGTATAATTTCACAAAATAAGATCTAGAATAGGGCTTTTTTATATACATGCTAATTTGATGTCCACCAATTGATGTAATTTTTTTTTCTATCTTCTAATTGTGTTTTTGTATTTTTTGATTTTTGAGTCTTAACAAACTTATGATTAGTTTGAAGATTTGTTAATATGCTTTGAGAAGTGAGCCTTATCAATAAAACCAAGATTTTCTCAGAAAATGAACCAAATCTTGATAAGTTTACATTTATTTTATTTTCTGAGGCTGTCGTTGACCCTTTTTTTTTTAACCTAAGTTTGGTTCATTGCTTTATTCACTATTGTTGTAAAGTAAAGAAAATTATGGATCTTTTCTTTTTTTGCTTCTAGTAATCATTAACATAAACACATTATAAGTGTTCTTCAAACATGTTAAAGTCAAGAATCCATCATTATGTTTTTCTCATTTCGTATTCACGCAGGGTCTGAAGATGGATTAAAGCTAGCATAGCTAAAGGGTGTCACGTAGACAACCTATGAAAATGAGGATTTGGAGAAAGAGCTAACACGCCTATGTCAATGCAAGTATTTGTGGGTAATAGTTATTTTCACGATTCAAATTCATGACTTGATATATATTAGTGGATAATAGTTATTTTCACGATTTGAAATCGTGACCTAAGTAGAGAAACAACATCCAAAGTTCCTCTTCATGATTTTTCTCAACTATGAAATGAAATCATTTTATTTTACATTCTTTATAATGTGGAAGAGACATAGAGACCTTTAATTATGATCAATTAGTTTGGTATAACATCACACAAAAGCCATTTAATGATCATGTAATCCTCTTTACGGTTTATTATTTCTTTAATTAGGACCACATGATGCTAATCCATTACAATGACCAAGTGCAATGGACACCTTAACTTAGAAGGAAGCAAAAAAAAATAAAAAAATAGGAAAATAAATATATATACTCCTATTAAACATTAATAATGCACTCATTTACTTATAAATACACTGATTTTTTTTCTAATATAGAAAATATAAAAGTATAGATATATAGGAGAAATTTTGTTAATTCGCCCATGTAATGTGAGGTAGAAATTATGTTTATCGACTGCTTTTCAATTTTATATTTGTAGAACAACGACTATTTTTCAATTATAGAAACTATAATAATAATTGTGGATCAGAAATATATATTTGTTTTTTCCAAAATTTCACTTCATCCCATGTGTTGTTACAAAGTATTTGTCTTATGTTACTACATTGTGAGATCATATAATATAATAATAAATAAAAACCAAAAAAAGGAAGGACTATTTCATAAAACTCCAGTGGATGTGGATCTGAGTGAGTACAAAAATGAAACAAACAGACTTTGTCTTACGTAAAGATTCTATTGTCCTCTGCAATTTATCAATAAAGAACCATTGCCCCACATTTTTATGACAATAATTTAACCGTTCCGAAATTAACTTCAGATACGTAAATATAAATCTAAAGTTTAAAATTGAACTATGTCTAACAAAACTTAATTTTAAATTTGAGGTTTGAATTTAGAACGAAGTCTAATCAAATTCAAATCTCAAATCTAATTTTAGACATGTCGATTTAAGCTTAATTTTAGATTCGTAGCTCTAAAAGAAAGAAGAATCGATCAACAACGTGTTCAATATGAAGTTTGTCAAAATTGACCAACTATTCGTGTTAAATTAGTCAATTTAATTATTGTTAATTTTAGTTTCATTGATATAATATTTGATTGGATGAGTCTAGATGGAGTCATATGTGAAGCTTCAAAGTTCAAACGCTCAATCATAACTTGTTTAGAATTGATGCATAGTTATTGTTTTTTGTGAAACTAACAAATCCCCTACCCCCACCCAACCTACATCCCTACATACATCATAAACTATAGTTTAAATATTGTGTCTGGGATTTTCAAAACAAAGATTAATTAGCTAACTAGCTAGCTAGGTTATTCTCTGTTTGGTTAGATGGAGAAATATGAAAATATGTATGAAAAAAAAAAGAGTTGATGATATAAAGCACATCTAAATTAATTTTCATATTTTTACAAGTTTCATACCTCAACGAGCCATTGTTTTATTACCTATACTTAATCATTTTTTCACGAGTTTCATATTTGTACAATATATCTATACTCTTGTTGTACAAAAGCACATATCTATGCTAAGTTGACCTATACACTCGATTGGAAACATATATTTGACCAACTCAGCATCGAGATGTGTTTAAATACAAAAGAGAGAGAGATAAATTAGATAGATACAGAAAATAATGAATAGTTAAGATATGAAACTCGTAAATTAATGCTGATAATTTAGGTGTTTTTTTACCATTAACTCAAAAAATAATGAAAAACACATTCCAATTTTGCTACACAAGATGATCTATACATTTCCTTCAAGATCTTCTTTATGTGGAATCATAGTAGACAGCTTGGAATACATCTTTTTCCATTAAAAAACAGATGATGCATGTGAAACCACAGAATATATACAACCCACGATTTTAATTTTTTTTTTAAAAAAAAATTCTAATATGATGTTGATATGAAACTGCTTTGTATACATATGCATATGCAAATTTCAGTTGAACATGACTTTTAATTTTGTCTTGTTTTTCTAGTTAGGAAGGTTCATATATGGTGCAAGAATCTTGAGACTTTTCTTATACTTAGTATTAAAAAAAGATATGCATATAAAAGTTAATTGATTCTTTGCAATATTTTGTTCAAAATGACTCATGATGTTTTGTTATTTATTTACTTTTCATGGAAATAAGAGGAAAATATCAGTTTACTTGTAGAAATTTGTTGTATTCTACAAATGGTTAATGGTCCCATGAAGTGATATCCAGCTAGGAATTTCAATTCTCCAAGAGATTTAATGAAGAAAATGTTGATATAGTTGAGGCTGAAAAAAAGGGGGAATATTAAAGAACCATAATAAGAATATTTGTTACAAGATATAAGTGTAGGATGAGTAAGATATATAATTTTTATTCTAAGATGTTGAGTGTTATATTTGCTTATTGTTGAGTTTACATGGAGTTTAGGGTGGAAAATTACTTTTTTGGAAGTGTTTTCTAGGAAAATGTAAGTAATTTTAATTCGTAGAGTAAATATTTTAAAAGGTCAATAAACTATGGAGAATATGTATCAAAATAATTTAACATTAATGTGTATAAATAAATTACTCAACTAAGTTTTTTTTTTATATGAGATTTTCAAAATCACTCAATGAGGTGTGTTGGATGAAATGACACACTCGCCAAGTATGAATCTTGTTTTTCTTATAGATAGAAAAAATATTTTTCTTATTTATAAGAAACTTATTTTATAGAGAATAAGTTTCGATAAATTTAATTAATTAGCAAGAAAATATTTTTATTCGTATCGAACACACGAAAGGATCGCAACAAGAACCGCGGGTAGTTCTATTAGATTTTGCATCATGGTATATTCACGACATTTTTTAATTATTTATCAAAAAAATGCTTCTACTATTTACTTGTTGTTTTCAATATAGGTTCAAATGAAAAGATTTTAGATTTATAATGATGTGGATAATTAATATGACATAGAGGGAGAATTAATTAACCAATACTTGATTATTTTTAATCTTGTAAAGGTAATGAAAAATTATATAAATACACTTAAGATATCATAATTTATAAAAATTTCTATCACTTGAAAAATTCCAAAAATTCCCTCTCACATACGTCATACATCCATATCTCTTCTCGAATATATCCGTATCTCCCTCAGATACATCCTCCTTCCTCGGATACATCTCTCCCCTCGGATACATCCATGTATTATTAGCAGTGTATCACACAACCAAGAAATATACACGAGAGCAACAAAAAGTTCAAAAATTTGGTAATTAAGGAAACTTTCGTGATAATGCAATTAGACTCATGTGTCACTACATCAAAAATGATTTGTATCGACAATTAATTTCACGACAATAGCTTAATTCCCATTAAAAATGTGTATTTAGCGGCATTTAGCAGTAGCTTAATTGCCACTAAAAAAATATATTTAGCGGCGTTAGCACTATTTGAAATTTCCATTTCCCTGAAACCTATAGCGACACTGGATCCAATGACAATTAACTAATGCTAATAAAGATAATATCACTCTTTCTTAACATGTATACTTATTGCCGCTAAAGATTGTTTTTGTTATAGTGTGTATAAAGCTTAAATCGGAAAGCATGATTTGATTTCTCTTTAACATTATGTGAAAAAAATACTTACTTTCACTCGATATTTGTACAAAGAAAGATCATCGCTTGAACCGTGATTCTTGTAGTTGAATTCAAATATCATCAATTTATTTTATATGGCCCAAAATTTTCTCTCATATACTATCCTTGGGCCCAAATCTTATAGGATGCATTGAGGGATTTGAAGTGCAACTATTCCATCCTAGGGAAACTATACTGGATTTTTTTTTTAAAATATAGTATTAACTGAATTACCTTTCAAAAAATAACAAGATTTTTTTCCTCTACATATCGAAATGTGTTATACTTTTCCTCTCATAATCGATAATTAAGCAAGAGGCAGACCTAGCATTTGAAGACAGTACAATTATCGTGAATTCATACTTTTAAATACAAAAGTATTTATTCATCATAGTAGGACCATGGCAATAACATAATCGACAAATTCAATTTACAAGTCCAATGCCAATGGCTTGATTTCTAGTGGCTATACATCGCGAACCTATGTATATATCAACAGCTAATACACAGCCAAATAATGTTTGACAATTTGTTTTTTTAAAAAAAAATTATCAAGCCAATCATTTGATGATTAGTTTGATTTGATTTTAATAGTTAAAAGACCGCCTATAATAAATTTAATCTTAATTTTAACCAAAAAAAAATCGAGTTACTACTATCTTAAATCAAAGAAGAGACGTAATATAAGAAAAAAAGACAGTAGTAGGAAGAGTTATTTCTACTTGGATTTGATGAACATTGGATTAACCTGGCTATAATGCTAAAACTAATTACCATTAATTGAAAATAAAGCCGCTTTACATCATTAAAACCAACATGAAAATTAACCTAGGATGATCAACATACATTTACAAACAAAGATGCATGTGGTCTGAACTGAACCCCCTACTTACTATTTGTTACATTTGCTACTCACTTGTTATCTCTTCTTCCTAACAATAAAACATCACTCTCTTCACATTTTCTTTAAGCGCGGGCAATGGCCTAACACCCGTCTCTCGTATAGCCTTGCTGCTGCCTTGATGAGGGCTGCCTGAATTATTCTCAGGCATGTCTGGTTCCATGTAGAATCTGGCTCGAAATGCAGCTAAATGTGCATAATATGCAGGAGGAACTGCAAAGAACCAATCTTTTTAGCTTCAAGTTTAAAACTTTGAAACATACAATGACAATATTTGGTTCAACAACTCAAATTTTCATGTTTCAACTTCAAAACGTATGGTCATACGAGAGCTTAGTTATACACGAAAAATGCAAAAACTTTACTTGAAGATCATCATTTTCTTGAGGTTTATATTATCTATAGCCCAACTTTATATCTACATTTTTCACTTACCCACAGAGACAGAACGCGTGCACCTTGCATATGTATAGCAGAGATTGTTGGTCAAGGACTGGATTCCGTCTGCTGTGAAATTGTTTTCATCCCACAGAACATGGTAATGTGCAGGCCGGCTCGTACCCTGCCAAGATGAACAAAAGTCAATGCTTTTAGCATTTGTAGATAAATGATTCCAACAGAGGAACAAGGTTGTTTCGGTTATATACCTGAATGCCAGCGTGGCTACAAAGGTAGAAGTCGAATTCTGTTGGATGACAGATTTTTGTATCAACCACAGTACCTGAAGAAGAAAAGGATGGTAAGCATTCATGATGCTTGACCATATCGCTAAAGTGTGTCTAAGACGAAGGATAGTTTACCAGGCAATATGTTTCCACTCCTATCAATGCTGCTCCTGTCCTTGTGATTATTTGCAAATAGTCGGGTGTGATGTCGTTTCTGTACCACGATAAAAGTTACTGGCGGTTGGTAATTTGGTTCTAAAGATGCACAAGCCTGCACGAAAGAACTTTTCGTCAGATTAAAATCATATATGGTGAAGTAGAAACCAGAGGAAGAGGCATTGACAGGATTAGCACCGACCTTCCTAATCGCATCTAACTCGAAAAGCAGTACTTGGTAAAATTGACCTTCACTCACTCCATCCCTGCACCCAAAATGCTCTTATAAGACTGGGAAATCGACAATAGAAGTCACTAATTACAATGCACGTCTCAAAATGCACAAATCAATAAATGTTTATGTTAGTCACTGTAGGGTCATCTATCAAAGCACTTAGAGTAAGGGACTTGCCGATAAAAGATAATCCTTTGTGGCTTTTGGCCTGTGGCCTTTCTGAAGGATATAAGAAGATCCCTGCAAAATAGATACAGTAACACCAGCGTAAGCGATCTTTCATCAAACGAATAAATACATTGAAAATTAAAAACACAACTCATAGAAAGAATACCTTATCATGCCACCACTAACTGTTCCACGTGCAGGATCATGCCATGTCTTGTACAAATCTTGTATAAGTTCTTGTCTATGAGCTTGAGCGCAAACAAGACCGGCGTATTTTGTCACCTCAGGCCAATCTTGAGAAGCTACTACCTGCAGTCAGATTAGGAAATTGAAGGTTCCTGCTACACCAGAAAAGAGGAGATTAAGAAGCATGGCCTCAAATAAGGAACTTACAGCTGCAATTGAAGGGCTAGAATCTTCTCCGTTTTCAGGGTGGGTCACATCTGCTCCGAATATGATGGTAGGTATATCACTTACTAATGGTATTCTACAGCTAATAGCATCCAACAGGACGGTATTTCGACCACCCATCTGCTACCACAGCAGAAAGTATTTGTAAGAATGCAAATTTAGAAATAAAAGGATTTAATGCATGTTATAAGTAGGAAGCTAACTCAGACACACCTTGACGTTGATCTTCAAGGATACATTTGCCAAATATTGTTTGCTGATCTTGAATACATGCTTTGTCAGACAGCATTGGGTTATTAAACCGAGATCAGTCTCACATATCCGCTTTATGTCACCTACAAGATAATGGCGTAAGAATGTTTGAGAAGGCGGCAATCTTCAAAGCTATCTCAATTCAACAGAAGAAAGTTATATTCACCATACCATAGAGGGACCCATTGTTATCTGGTAGAATGACCAACAGAAGCTCAAGTTCTTTTCCTTTTAGCTTGTTTACGCATGAATGATATACATGCTTCAAGGCTTTCTCTACTTGATCTGGCCTGGCCATGTATATTGGAATTATTGGTTCCGGATTGAACTCCTGTCAGCATAACGCACAGGAGCAAAGGTCAATCGTCTTCGTGTCTTTAACAAACATCGATCTGAAAGAGAAATGGACAAGGAAAAAAGAGAAAGAGGTTGCAAAACAACTACCATTCCAGATACTTGACACATCTGAGCCAGTTCGTTACAAAAGCCACGAGCAACACTCTCTTGGACACTTCGTGAAAAGTTGATGCATGCCCAACGGTTGACTGTCATCCCATTTATCATTTTCTGTGCACACATCAAGTTTAGATGTTAGCAAAATGCAAAGCAAAAATAGGCAATACAAAGTAAATGAGAAAACCGAGAGAAGAAGATTGTTACCATAATATGAAAAATAAGCAATACAAAGTAAAGTATGATTTACAAAACAAAGAGTGAGATATTGGATCTTTTTCTTTTTGCCACCATGCAAAACAAAATTGAACTCATGATGTTAATGCATAGATAGTGCAACATAGAAGTAGTAGGTAAACTGATGATATGCTTCTTGTAAAAACAAAAGAAAGAAACAAGCGGAAAAAGGACCTTGTTCATCATATTCCACTGCCCAACTTGAGGTAAACAGTCCTTCTCCTTCCCCGTCTCGTGATATTTTAGCTGTGGAGAAATGAGAGAACTAGATGTCAAAGATAAAGCATTCAGGTTAACAAGACTGAAGAATAAAAGCTTGTGTGTAGTGTTTTTACCCAAGGAGCAGGCAACACACGGGCTTCCACAGATGCTTGCTTTTCACTGATTTTGATTCCAAACTCCTTTGCATATGGGTCTTCATTATAATCATTGTGTTGAACAGTCTATATTTTACAAGACAGTCAAGAACCATTCGAAAGCATATTAGCATAACAAAAATAAGGAGACTCTAAACATAAAGGGTCTGTAACATTTGAAAAGCCAATAAGCTGGTTTAGACTAGTTCGAGCAGTAGAGGTATCATTGACAAGCTAAATATATTAAAATTAAGAAAGAAATCATGAAGTACAAATCTAAGAGCATACCTGCAAGATTGAGTTCTCACGATCTCTTGGTCTTTGGCATGTGACCTTCAAAAGAGAAGTAATTTGCTTCTCACTCAACCTTTTGGTGTATCGTTGTCCCTCAACAATTTTACACGCCTAGAAAACGATAACATTTCAAGTTCAGAACTACTGGAAAGAAACATTAAGGCTTCAAGCTATACCGCATATCAAGTAATATTCTCACCTCCATAGGTAAATAGTTGGCTTTCTTTTGGTTCCCTACTTGAAGGCATGGAAGATGCGTATTCTTTATAGTAAAGCCATACATTTCTTGAAAGTATTCAACTACCGACTTCATGGTTAAATTGTCATCAACAGGAAATCTGAGCAAAGAAACAATAAGCATTAGGTCAACCTATGTTTTATCATTCTCGGAACGAATCTATTGTATTACAATGTTAAAGGGATCAAATACAAAGGCATAAGACAAAAAGCTTACACTAGTTCCCTCGTGGGCTGAGTTGTTAGTCCTGAAACACGATACTTTCTCCGGACATTGCCCCTGTGTGTCACTTCAACTTTCACTCCTCTAAGAGCCTTCTTAATCTAGGTGACATTTAAAGGCAAAATTAAAAGGTTAATCTAAGTGTAAAGTGGCCAAATGATTTCCTCAAAAAGCAATGCAGCAAGCTTAACAGCATTAACTCGACAATGGTTTCATTCAAGTCCAGTTAGATGGTACTACCTTTACACGATCCGAGTCAGATAAGGGTCTTGACGACACATCTTTTCCTAGAAGCTGAGCTACAAACTCTATCACTGGTAGAGCTTCAATAAATGCAGCTGAAGCCATATCTGTTATTCAGGATCCAAAGATCCAATACAGTTAGGAATGATTAACTACATGAACAACAATCATATAATTCTTTAGAAATTTCACAACAGTTAGGAATGATTAACTACATGAACAACATTCATATAATTCTTTAGAAATTACCAATGTTAAGCGACAAGCCCATTTGGGTCGGTCTAATGCTCTGGTAGAATCCACACCATGCTTCTAAACCATCACCAAGAGGTTGAGGCTTCCGTATATCAGGTGAAAAGAAAGATCTTCCAACAGGACAATACCTATACAGAAATGTGCATTATCAGACAAAAATTTCAGACTAACAGAAATCAAATGCTGGTCCAAAAACTGAAGGAGTGTCTACCTCTTGATCGAAAGCTCTCTCAAAACAATGTCCAGAATTTGAAGAGCTTCTTTTGGACCGTCAGCGCGCTTACCAGCAAGAAATTCACTCAGATGATGTAGATTTGCTCTTGCAACAAACTTAATCACCACTTTATATTCTCTTTCTCTCCTAAAACATTTTACAATTCACAAGAGAGAACAAAGACAAATTATTTAGTATTGGAATGAAATAGGCCTAACCGGAAATGAATCCGTTTTAGATAATCGCATAGCCCGACGTCAACTACTTTGGGATTAAGGCACATTATATTGAATGATTGCACAAGAAAACAAAGAACATCTTTCTTAAGCCCCCGTTATGCCATAGATGTTGGGAGTAGATTTTTTAAAAATATTGTTACAACATTGTTTGTTCGTGAAAATTGGTCAGTTTTTGAAAATTTATCTTCAAATTTTCACTTTCAGACACAAAACTTCAATTTTTTACAAGTAAAACGCATGTCCAAACGCAACTGAGAAAGTTCCAAAACTAGTTTCCAGCACAACTTGAGATAATGATATCTTCTTATTTATTTATTCTTAGTAATATTTTGACAAGACTTGAGAAGCTTAGGAAATAAAAAGATTTTCTACATTTAAAGCTATCTAGTGGTAAATTCTGAATTGAAGTATGAAACAATCCAAAATGAATGAGGACAAAAACAATAAAGTCTTACTTTGGACCATTGATCACATCATCTTCATCAATAAGCTTAATGGTAAACTCCTTCCACTTAAAAGGAAGTTCACCAGCAGTGTAAAGACTCTTTCTGCCATCATAAGCTGGTAATCTCATCCCTAGGTGGGATTCTTTGTACAGTTTCACCAGCTCTGCCATGATAGCTCTGTTTACAGTTCTTGATGACACTTCAGGGATTACAGTAACCTGCAAAGAGCAGCAAAAAGTTGGTATTCTAAAGGGGAATACATACAAAAAAATACAAAGAGAATTATCACAACAGTTCTGACCATAATTCAGAGTCTCATTAATGCTATGTGAAAAAAGCTAAGTAAAAACAAGTGAAATAACAAGGGTAAAAAAACTTCAAAGGGGATGTCAGATTAAGGGCCCCAAAAAGTAATACACAAAAATTTACTATAGTTCTTCAAAGATGGCTCAAAGAAACCATCAAAAATGCAATCTATTTCAACAATTATTTGTCTTAGTTTTTCTTTTTAGTCCGTTTCAAAAAAACAATCTTTAATTCTAAAATCACAAAATTAACAAACATTTTAGTACATTTAAGACCACAACAACCTCGTGTCAAGTCAAAACCAGACAGATAAATTAAAATAGAGAGGGTAGCAACTTACATCATACTGATTCAACTCTTTGTCTGGTAAATCAGCCAAAAAATGGTTTGCTTTTACAATGCATTTTGTCCCAAGTTGCCCATAACCTGGTCTTGGGGCAAAACACAAAGACTTACTTGAAGAAGGAAACCCTGAGCTAGTTCCATTACTCTCAACTCCTGACACATTTGTTGCTTCAACAGAAGCTGCTATAACTGGCTTGCTAGCTGCTGTACAAGGCCTTGAACTAGGCCTCATAAAGGTCTCACCTTGATCTGACTTTTTGCCTCCTCTTCCTCTTCTTCTACCTCTATTTCTTGAAGGGGGTGAAGTCTGGTTATGGATTTTGTTGTTTTGGGGTTCTTGATTTGGTGGCCCTTTGCCATTTTGAGTAGTCTTGGGGTTTTTCTGAACTGGATTCATGGTGTTTTGCAAATGGGGTTTGATCACAATGTGTTGTTCTGAACTTTCTTTCATCTGCCTTATAGGCATGATGATGCTATTTTATCTTTATTTGCTTTTCTTGATAAGCACAAGAAGAAAACTGTTCAAAAGTAATGATGTCTTTCACTAGATGGCACAGTCCAATATAGTTCTCAACACTCCAAATTGCCTCAAGATTTGAAGATTATTGTACTGAAAACACCAAAAACAGAAAGGGTAACACATGTCAGCTACATAATGAATTTGGCAGGAAGCTAAGTGATGAAAAAAGCTTTCAACTTTCACACACATAATGGAAATTTTCTTGATTTTGCATATCCAAACATTATCACATTTCCTTCAACATATAAAACCAAAAACATTACACAACAGTAGCTAAACATTAATAAAGATTACACCTTTTATATCAAAAAAATGAAATTTTGCAATTAAAAATGTCACAGGTCTTGTCACTGCAGAAGACTAGACTATCAAAAAAATAGTAAAAAATGATGATAAAACTGCAAAAGATAAAGAATGAATAGATATGTAACCACCTTAATATAAATGCATACACAGAAAAACAAGCATACAAGAGTACTAAAAAAATCTTTTAAAACTATTTCTCCTTCTGCATGAACATCAGCAAAAACAAATTTTCAAGAAACAGTAAAGAAAAAAACACAGAGTTAAAGACAAATCAAAATTTTCCTCAGAACCCAAAACCCTGTTAAGATGTTTCTATTTGAAACCCAATATCCATAAATCAAGGTGAAAAAATATAATCTTTTTTTTTTTTTTACCAATTTGTAGAAAGCCAAAAACTTTGTACTAGAAAACCCACAGAGAAGAAAGAATGAACAATAAATCCAAAGAAAATGAGACAAAGAAAGACTTATATGATAATGTTACAAGCATTAGTAAATGTAAAAAACCATATATGACTGCTCAAGAATAGAGAATAAAAACACCTTGAAACAATCAAAAAAGCAACCAAGTAAGTATATAATAATAAAAAATATTACTCAAAAACAAGAAAAAGGAATAAACTTTGAAACCCCAAAATTTCATTTACACCCCCCAAACCCCAAAACTCACAATCAACAACACAACACAACACAACACAACAATAAAAATGAAATCTTTAAAGGGTGTCTAGAAAAATCAATCACCAAATGAATGAAACCATGAAAGACAAAGTCTTTGGTTGATTCCAAGAATATTACAGACTTTAGTAATAATGTGAGCAAAGACTAAAAACAGAGAGAGAGAAAAAAGATGGGATTTTTATGAAGTTTTCAAACATATATATATATAACAGAGAGGAAAAAGTAAAAAATAATGATGATGATTTTTTTTTTTTTTTTTTTACATAGAAGCATGCAAAGTAATGTAGGTGTATGTGGTGTTTTTCTTTTATCACATGTAAAAGCATTTGTTAGGGACCTGCTTCTACACAACCACACTTTTGCTTTTTTCACAAACAAATTATAGTGCTGCTGTGTCTAGGCCACACTTTTTCTGTGTCACTCTCCTCAGTGCTCCTTCATCACTCTTTCTTTAATTTCTCCAAGTAATTTTTGAGGGTTATTTTGGATAATTGAATTAATAGTTTGTTCGATCAAGTTTTCGAGAGTTTGAAAGTGTTAATTTTCTAGAAATAATAATAAGGTGTTTGGTTATGATTTTGGTAATAATTAAGTATTTTTGTGGAGTAGCGGAAGTTGTTCTTTTACAAAATTAAAAGAAATGTAGTTTTTACTTAATTGTGATTAGATTATATTGATTATGTTTCTATTTTTATATTATTAAAAAAATAACAAGTACTCTTTCCGTTTCAAAAAGAATGATTTTCTTTTCTTTTTTAGTCTGTTTAAAAAAAGAATGATTTTTTTCTTTTTTTGGATAACATTTTAATTCCAGTTTTCTTCATGGCATGTTTAAGGTCACAAGATCAAAGGACAATTATGTATATTTGACCAAACTTTAATTTAGGAACACATTTATTCAAAAAAAAAATTTATAATCTTAAATTACGTATCAAATCAGGTCATTCTTTGTGAAACGAAGGGAGTAGTATATTTAAAAATTTGACCAAAGACTTGTTACTTTATTTTACTTACTATTTATAAGTGTTTTTAAAATTTATTGATTAAATACAAACTACTTTTATTTTAACCAAAGTGTTTTTTAAAGTATATTTGTAAAAATATATTTTTCAAAATAAACTCATTTTTAAAAGGTTGGCTAAAACAGGCTACTATATAATTCTTATTTAGTTTCATATTTTGTAAAAGCATTGGATTATTAGTTAATAGATTTAAGAAAGAAATACTTATCTTGTCCGTTATGAATGTATTTGAAAATTATAAATTTTCTAAATTTTTGAAAAGGAACCTTATAATATTGATTTTGACAATGGTGGTACTCATTATGTTTGAGATTATTTTTTATATTTATTATATTATTATTAATATGATTGCATTATTTCTAAAAAAATATTTGTTTCTTACAGAATATCCATCACAAAAATGTGAAAAATAAGGGGGGAGTGTTCTTAATCATACTAGTGCATTCATTTAAAAATTCTTGCATTGCAAATATTATAATTTGTCATTTATTAGTTATACATAACATAATACTAAATAGAGTATAAATTAAGACACAGAGAATAATTTTTATATATATTATATCATTATTTTTAATCATGTCAATCGACTCCTAATTAAATAGATTTCTTATTATAAATACAAAATTTTAATCAAAGTTAATGATTGTTCATGACTCAATTTTGAAAATGTCGAGTTGATAATTTTGATTTTATCAAAAATTAATCCTAGACACTCCATCTTGCATATTTGATTTAAAAGATGTTTAAAAGAATACTCTTTCATACTAAATTTCAATATTATTTGATTTTTTAAGTTCAGTTTAAATTAATAATATAATTTTTATTTAAATTTAATATACATATATATTTTTATGAATATTGTATGGAATACTTATAAATTTCCAAATACATATTAAATAATATAAAAATTAAAGAAACAAAAAATTTAATTTCATAATTCAATATTTATCAAAATATGCATACCGCATGTCTATCAAGAAAAAATAATTAGTGGCACTAAATTATCCCCTTTTTTTTCTTTTTTACGCCTAAGCCCTCTCTTGGAGATTCCAATTTTTTTTTTATTATTATTATTTTTGATAATTTGAACTCACAGTTTGTGATTTTTAAGCATAGAAATATTTGTATCAAGAAAGCTGTAAGTTAATTTACTATAACAAAAATATATTTGAAAAAAAAATTAATATTATCTTAAATTATTAAAATGATATTTATTACGAACCAAATTTAAAAGGCTGAAAAAAGGCACTCAAGTGGATCTAGTGCAAAAGAATAATTTCAGTATGTGCACAATAAATGTGACGAGACTCTTTAATCATGTTTTTTGAGTTTGAATTCCGTTAAAAGTTGAATATCAAATAATTAAATGAATAAGTAAACTAACATTATAAAATATGCGATGCAATGAAAAAAATGTGATCACCATATTAAAAATTATGATTTCGATAACACAAATTTAACTAATTAAATAACTAAGGACTATTAAAATTTCATAAGGCCTATTTAATATTCATTAATCTGAATTAATTAAACTAATATATTTTGAATACTATATTATATAATTTAAAAAACAATACGACAAAGGTTACTATGATATGATAAAAAAAAAATTAAACTTATTCACTTTGGATTAAAAAAAGAATTGATTCTAAATTTTGGACTTTTTTTTTTTAAAAAAAAGGAAAGGGTAAATTTTCTATGGCACAGATATGAATAGTGGCCATTTTAAGGTCTACGGCTTGCGACTAAATTTTAAATACTAAATAATTAATATAAAAAATTTGAGTTTGCATATTGAAATTATTGATTTGGTTGAAGACTAATTTGAAATTAAAATTGTATTTTGTCATAAGTTGTAAACAAAATTTGATATCAAACTGTACTTTTTCTTATAATCGTGAAAAATGCGCACAATTTATAAATTCTAGTTTTTTTTATATATATTCTTATCAATCCAACTATAATTATAAGAATAATAATACAGAGTCACGAGGTATATAGATAGATTTACTCTTATTTTGTGAAGGTAAAATTATTATTTTCAACAAATTTTTGGCTCATGTATAATACTAACAATAGATCAGATAAATTATACAGTAATCACTAATCAACTATTTATAATTTACTAATTTTTTGTCGTGACTTAATCTTCATTTCTTTTTATTTAAGATTTAACGAACCATCAAACAAGCCCACCTAAATTAATAATTAATGAAAAAATTCATCCAAATCACAATAACGATGAAATTATAATATGAAATCAAACAGTGGGTGAGCACCATATCTCTAGGGAGTTCATCTGACCCCCCTCGATTGAAAATTATATTATTTTTATATGATTAAAATAATTTTTTAGATATATATAGTTTATGTTAAACCCCCTTCGACTACTTTATATTTCTATTTTTTTAGATTTTAAACTCTCTTATCAAAAATTTTAACTCTACTTCTATAATTAAACGTCGAAATAACTTTTTATTTATGTCCAAAAACTCTTATGTACCTCAAGCAGCAAAGCTTCGGTAAGCTGTAACGGTCGGTTCAAATATTTATCGGGTGTGGACCTTATTTTATTAGTCTTTTTCCACTTTTTGAATTTATAGGGGATCATTAGCTTTTGCTTCCACTAAAAATAGACCTACAAAATGAATTAAAATCTACACTTTACTCATTAGAATACAACAAAAATAATAATACTTCTGAAAAATAACTTTTATTTACTATTTAAATCATTATTATTTTTCTCAAAAAGCTTGATTAAATATCTTAATTTATTTAAATTAAATAAATAATACTTTTGGCTTCTCAAAATTTTTAGCCAAATAGAGTATTAACATATCATGATTCACAATTTATCTGTGATTTTGATTAAGTTTAAACATTAGATATGAATATCTTTTATTTATAAGAAATTAATTTAGGGATCATTTTGAGAATGAATTAATTATTAATTGGGGAAAGGGGAAGGGGAAATAAGAAGTTTTGTTCTAATAGTCTTTTTAAGAGTTATGCTTGTCAAAGTTAAAAATGAAATATTTTTTTTCCACGTTTATTTTAAATTTGTAAAGAAAACATATTTTGTATTATCCCGTAAATTACATATTTATTAGTATTTACATAATTAATTAATAAATTAAGATTATGATCCTCAATGGATCTATTAAGTATTAAGGAGCGTTCTTGATTGGAATTTGGGATGATGATAACTAGTATGGGAACATACGTATTATTCACGAAATATATGATATTTATATTGAAATTTGATTAAATTTAAATTTTCGTATTGCATAACCTATAGAGAGAATCACTCCAAATAAGATTTTATTTCGTTTTTCAAAAGCTCAAAATCATAATATTTAATTAAGAACGAAAAAATCTCAATGATTTCATCCTAACTTGAAATAATAAACAATTAATCAATAATAAATAATTATTTGATTAAGAATGAAAAGATCTCAGTCATCTCATTCCGACTTTGAAATAACGGACCTTAGTTGGTCTGTGGTTTGTATGATGGTATCTATGGACTTTATAGAGTGGGAATGAGTGGTCTCTGTGATTGTGTATGTGTTGGAGACAGAATCAAAGTAAGCTAGTGTATATTTTTTGTAAAAGAAAAAATAATCTTAAGACATATGATGACATTCTAGACTTGGGGAACTACAATGGGGGTGTCCTATATTATATAGGCAATAAAATGTGTGAGAAAAAATAATGTCCACTACTCATCAAATTCTTTGGATGGTCGTGAGGTGTTTCTATCAATTTTTGTTTTAATATTTTTATAAAGTCTGATTAAATTTGAATTTGTATCAGACAATTTCATTAAGAGAATACTCTCACTAACTAACACAATTTGATACTCAAGAGATTCTTAACTCATTGAGTAAAAATAAAAAAGTACACTTGGTAAAATTAAAATTTCAAAAAAAATATTACTCTTTGAATTGATGTTTTTGTATTTAAGTTGTTTTTTGAATGTGGCAAAATAAGTGAACCAGTAAAATTGTGGATTATGAGAGACCAGAGTACCTTTTTATGTTGCCTAAATCCAATGGCTCTCTTTTAAAAGAACAAAAAAAGAACTTTTAAAACTTATAAAATTATATCATAATATTTTATGGGATTATAATATTTCAAGACTCAACAACTTAAAGATTATTACATTGTAATAAACTTATTTAGTGCACATAAAGTACTCATCATATAATGTTTATCTGACAGACAACGATTATAACAAGAAATTATAGCGAATGTGAATTATCTACCGTTAAAAAAGAGAAATAATTTACTAGTTTGAACTAGTATGTGTGTGGTTGGATATTCATTTGATTTGTCAGAGAGAAGCAAGAAAGCAGCAAAGATCCAAAGTGTTATAAATGTGAAAAAATTCAATAGTAATGATGACATTTTTTTAAGATTCATGAATAGTCAAGAGATGATAGTGGAAAATGGATCAAATTTTCATCATTAGGTGGATCTTCTACCTGTGTGAGGTATGAAGAGAGACAATTTGCTGCACATCAAAACAAACATCATTAAAATAGAATGTACCTTCTTTTGTTTGGTTTTTGGTGTCATCAACAATACACTACACATACCCATAAATGCACCATATCATTACTTACAATTAAATAAAAAGAAAAAAAATGTTTTTTCATTTCTTTTTTTTCTTATGGTTTGGGGTGGGGGGTTGGGGGTATGGGAAGTTTCTTGTTTTCATGCAAAAATGACATATCAAAGTTTGAATTTTACTACAATCATATGGTACTACTAAGATTTTGTACCTAAAGAAGAGATATATATTCTGGTGAGGAGTTAATTCGTCTAATTTATGTAATATTAGTTTGGACGAATTGATCCAAATTGTACCTTTAACATGTTTGTATATAAATTTTTTACGACATACTTTTTCCTCTAAAATTGATCCAAATTATTCCAAATCAACACACATGACTAATATATTATTATATCTAACCTTCTAAATTTTAATACAAGTCGTACTATTTCTTTTTAGTATTAGATTCACCTTCAAAAATAAATAAATTCACTTTGCTTTCTTCGACATCAAGCTCAATTAATAAAGTGTCCAAAAAATTTCAACCAAAATCAATCCAACATACCACAATCAAATAAAGAGCCTTCAATTTTCTACTGACACATAAAAAAATGAAGAATAGAAGAAATTACCAGTGGATATATAAATTATACGAAAGTCAAAATTAATCATAAACTTTTCTATCAACCTAATATTTTAGATTTTGAATAACTATAAATTTTAAATTCTGAATCTGCTCATGCTCGCACTCGTAACGCATAGGAATATATTAAGCCACGTCTAAAGGGAATCCATTAAGAGCAAATAAGGTTTAAAATTTCTGAATCTGCTCATACTCGCTCTCGTAACGCATAAAGATATATTAAGCCACGTCTAAAGGGAATCCATTAAGAGCAAATAAGGTTAAAATTGATGTTGAAACCATAGATGGGCTGTTTTTGTTTGGTTTCTAAGTTTTGGTTTAACTTTATGTTAATTTTAAGATAAGAGCAAAGGCACATTGTGGTTGTGGACAAAGGGGAGGGATATATGACAAGTTCTAGTGTTTTGTGGGGTTGCCATGGTGGAGTTTCCTAGGAAAAACGTTACCCTATTGAGTGTCGTGCGTGTGATGGACCCCCTTTAGAAAATTTCGTAAATAGCGTTATCTATCGAAAAATAATGAGATTTTACTTAATTATGAGACATAATAATATTAGCACACGTAGTATGCGATATCGGAATACATTGTATATTGTGTGCGTAAGAAATAAGATACATTTGGTTGCCACATTTAACAAGTGTGTTCAGCATTGTTTGCAATAAATTTAAAGTGATCGAAAAATAAATTGATGAATATTTGTGAGTATAACCTTTTTCCTTCCCTCATTATTTTCTCAGTATTGTTCGTACCAAATATCTCGAACTTAGGACGATGAACTTCCTTGCAATGTATTTGATAACTTAGAACTCGAGATGGTAGCTATGACAGAGGTAACATTTAATATTTGATCTCTTTTATGAATGTCTCAAGAATTTATGTCTTTTCAAGGAAATATGTCATCTTTTATACAGGTATTAGTTATTATTTGGTAGAAATCTTTTCTAACATTATTTACGGTAGAGTAACCTCCAAAAATTGTAAACAATAATTACTATACTTGTCTTGTAGAATCACTTTCATAACAAAAATATATCAACTCTAAATCATCCTGTTAATGTACATGATCCTCTTTCATTTATATAAGTACTACTTACTTTTGAATTTTCTTTTCCATATATGTTTTTTTTTTCTTCCTTTATCTAAATGCACAATCAACACAAATCCTATGATTTGTAGCATGTCTACTACGCCAAATATACTAAAGTACTAGTCCAAAAATAGCATTCACTTTTTAGTGTTTCACTTGTAATTGGATCAAGCGTGTACTTATTTATTGGCATTGGATGACAAGTACATAATTACATTAAAATCATATTCTTATTTTATAGCCAAAATGGCCGTACTTTTCGGAAGTAAAAAAACAAAACAAAATTTTTTTTTTTGAATTATTAAAGTGTTTGATTAAGTTTTTAAGAAAAAAATAAGCAATTTCAGTTAAAAACAAAATAAAAGTTATTTTTTCTAACAAGCATTTTTTAAAATTTTGATCAAACACAAAATTAAAAACTTGAAGTTAAATTAAATTCAAATTATTATTTTTGAAACATATTTTAACCAATTTAAGTAATAAATTGCCTCGATCAGTCTTTATCATGTGGAACGGTTCAACAGTATTAGAATATAAAAAATAAACATAAGTTCAGTTGTGACAAATATTATCATTTGACAATATTATTTTCACCATCTTTTTATTTTTATATCACACATGGCGAGCACTGGTTATATATAGTTGATGTTTTAAAGATCATATAATTTATTAATTAGCTTATTTATAATTATCCCTTTTTTTGTTTTTTATGATTAATATTATTACTTGCTTCATGGTGCAGTAATGCATGCGTGTAAATATTAATTTTCAAATATAAATTAAATTAATAAAGTGATTATTATAATTTTTACTATTAAGATTTAATAAAGTTTTTGGAACGCTATGTTTGTCGGCATGCTTATTAGACATTCTTTTATTGTCAGAATTTGACTAGGGATAGCTGCCTTAATTCTCTTTATTCTTCCAATATTCCATAGGCTTCACTTCCCATGCTATCAACTATATCTCGTTCGTCTTTACTTATTCAGTATATTATATTTAAAATAATTGATATAGTTAAAAAAATAATTTACGTAACGTAATACATATAGAATATCATCTATGATACAAATTGTATATAGGACATCGTACAGAATTCATATGTCTATTTGTTTATAGCTATACAAAGATTGAAGTATTTGGTGGAAACCCAGAGCATTAATAGGCATATATGTCAGTTGAAGTCATATATTAATGGGCGATGTTCTAATGTATTATGCTTATTAAAAATAATTGTTTCAACTTTAGCAATTTAATTTTAAAAATCAAGAGATAATATATCACTTTATTTCTATTTTATTTTTATTATTAAATACTATTTGTTCTATAACATTTAAATGATATATAATTTATATAAGAATGTTATAATAAAATTATCATTATTTATTATTTCTTAATCAATATAATGGACAAGTAAAAATGAGGGAGTATATATTATGGTTCTTTGTTTCGATTCGCCAGGTCACAAAATTAAGCAAATTTTTTTTCTATTAATTATGATTTTAAAGTAAAATTATGTGAAATGCACTATTTTTTTTAATATCGTGATCTTAAATATTTTGTGTTAAAAATAAAAGATTCCCTAAAAGAAAACATAAATATTTAAAATAAACTTAAAAAAGAATAATAATAATAAAATTAAAATCGATGCATATAATATATATTCTTTTTCCAACATGCTAGTATATAGATATATCTTTTTTTTTTTTCTTTTCAACATGCTACATCTACTACATGAGTCAATACAAGTATGATTACTTTCTTGAAAGTGACAAACAACCCCCTTCATGTTTTTTATTTATTGGACATTTATTTTAATGTTTTTTCTAGTCTAAATGATTCTCAACCCCCCAGTCAAAGATAACTGTCAATGTCAAGAATATATATATATTAAAGATTTATGAGTCTAATTAACACCCTAATAATTGACATTTGAACTTGAGCTAAGCACATATATATATTAAAGATTTATGAGTCTAATTAACACCCTAATAATTGACATTTGAACTTGAGCTAAGCTTGGATGATTGAAGATGTATATTCGTTCTCTTTTACTAGTTTAGTATCAATTAGATGTATTTTGGATGATTGAAAGTGTATATTCATTTTCTTTTACTAGTTCAATATTAATTAGATGTATTCTGGTCTTCTTAAAATATTGTTAGTATTAAACATTTGTTTTTGTCAAAATATACATATTAGCTATGCTTGAAAATCTAAATTTTATTATTTTATTTGAAAAATATTACTTTAATGAATAGACAAGTAAGAATAGATGACTAAACAACACTATATATATTCGCACTCCTTTAGTAGTTCAGTATTGATTATCTGTATTCTCTCCTTAAAAATCATTAATCTTATCGAAATATACATATAAACTATGTTTGAGAATCTAAATTTAATTTTATT
Organism: Solanum pennellii; assembly: GCF_001406875.1. NCBI lineage: Eukaryota > Viridiplantae > Streptophyta > Magnoliopsida > Solanales > Solanaceae > Solanum > Solanum pennellii. The sequence goes on from NC_028645.1 coordinate 80,046,935, forward strand.
AATTAAAAAATAATTAATTTATTAACATAGACAAGTAAGAAAATAATTTATATGGACTAGCAAAAAGTAGTGGATGAGTAAATGTTTCTTCAATACCGTGGTGGTTGTTGTGTTGGGATAATGGAATATTTTAGGCTACAATTAATTAGTATAATGTGAAAGATGTAGACTTTAATTAGTAGACTACTAGAGTGTAATCGTGCACTTTAATGTTCCTCGTTAATACTAGAGTGTAATCGTGCATTTTAATTTGTCGTGATTTCTATTTTTAGAGTTAAATTATAAAAACTTTGACTAAAATTTTAAGATGTATTTTTTCATCATATTAATATGCAAAAAATTGTAACTTATAGTACTTTTCATATAATTTTAGAATATTTGGCTTTTTTGTTTCAAATATTGAATTATTGTGAATTAATGACTTTCGAAAAGCGCAAAATGACAAACAATTTCAGACGGAGAAAGTATATACATTGGTGACTACAATTAGAAACGAAGTCGGGATTAAAAATTTGAAATAGTAAATTTTCTTTAGAATCATCAATCAATTTTGTCAGAGATTCATAAATTAATATTTAATGAGCATATCAATCAATTGATGATAGAGGATACTTGTCGACTAATAATTACATTCTCATCGAAAATAAACTCTCGTATATAATGTGACAGTCTATATCAATATACTTAGTGTTGTCATGATGAGCTGGGTTGTTGGGGAAAATTTGAATGGACCAAAATTAAGTTGGATGGAAGAATTATTGGAAAAACCTGCCCAAAAATTAGGGGTGAGATTGGCTAAATAATGATCCAAGCCCAACACCCCAACCTACACAACCATTTACCAAGTTTTTATTTTCTTATATTTTATTTAAATTACCAAAATAATTAACAATAAAATTCTTTTTGTTATTGTTACATGTAATATATAAAAAAATTGAAAATATTTTAATAGAATTTCTCATAATTTAATTAGCCGACTCTTAAAGATGTTGAATCTAAACGGATCAAATAGAATTGAGTTAATAAATAGACACGTTATTAATCCATTTAAATTCAAAGATGAATCATATTATTATGTGCTACTTTTGCCCCTCTAATATTATTCTTCATTCTAGTAAACATCAAAAGGCAAGAGAACTCTTGGAGAAGGTAAAAGCAATATCAAAATAAAATCTAAATCTATAGATAGATTCATTTTATAAAAAGCTGTTAAATATATTACCACTCACTAAACATCAGAAGAATGCTTTTTTCTCTTATGAAAAAGAAGAGAATCTATTAAGCTCATTTAAAAAAAAAAAAGTTTAGTAAATACTCTCAAAAGTCACTTTGTGATTTTATAGATAAGAGAAGAAGAAAAGCTTCTATTTCAATCTCATCTCTATGAGAAAGTGAATATACACTTTTTAACATTTTGATACCCTAAAGTTTCACATGTGACTTACTTTAGTCCTTAAATTTGCCTTTTTTCTTATGGATGATATAATACTTTTTTTTTGTTTTTTTAGAAAGTGATGATTTTGTTAGGACACTAAATATCACTCTTTTTCATGGTTAATAATGGTTGGAAAATGCAATATACTAGATTGTCCACTCATGAAGAGTGGTAATTATAATCAGTTTATTAATTTGATTTTCTCCTAAACATGTAGGATTATTAATTCGTCTCACTAGTATATGTAATAGTGCAACCATATGTATAGATAAATATAAATAACATCAAAGAACCATAATTTATGAATCATATCTTGTCACAAAATTGTTTCGAATATTTAGGCCGTGAACATAAGAAAGCTCATTTGTTCGTGATGGGAAATTCTTTTGCTTAATCAACGAAGATTGTGATGGAGTGATAGGGACGGAGCTACACTTTAGTAAGGGTGGTCAGATAAACACCCTTTGTCGAAAAATTATATCGGGTATATAAGTAAAATTTAGTCTAATATTTGGATATATAATAAATTGAATACTCTTCACATAGTAAAATTTATAGTGGTAAGCACACTCACACAGTAAAATCTCTTTTTGAACTAAAACACACAAAACTTTTAATTATTGTGCACCTACTCATCGATAAAAAAATGTTTTGTGTATCCACTTTGCTAGAAAAAATAATCGATTCTCTAAAAGTTGAACACTCTCGAGAAATTGCTGTTCCGCTTCTGTCAAGTGATAAGTACTCTTTCATTCTTAATAAGAAGTTACGAATTTATTGTACTAAAAATCAAAAGATTTGATCTTTATATTAAGAATCCTCTGAGAGTTTTTTTTAGGTAAGAAGAATCTATATACTATAGATCTGCATGACCAATCAAGAAAAGTTCATTTATTAGTGATACATCATTCAAGTTAGTGTTTTTTTTTTTTTTTAAAAAAACTTTTGCAAAAGTGAGAAAAATTTAGTGAATTACAGAAATGAAATTTCTAGAGAACTAAAAAAGATTTTTAAAAAATGCCTCTTTTTGAAAAAGAAAAGATATTTGTTGGCCATGGTTCTTTTTGTCAGCCTTACCTAAAAGGGTAAAATAGCTGCAGTTGTGTAGAGTTGCTTGTCTCCTATTCTGTGATACTCCAAAATTTTAATCACGTCTATAAATTTGCCACGTGTCATTTTAATGTAAAAAAATGGATTTTGCCACTAATTAAACAGGATTATCATCTCCTAATTTGAGTGATTAAAGTCATTAAAAGAGGGAAAGTTGATTTCAAATTTATTTATATGGACGTGTGCATCGTGATGCTCGGAAGTAAGGGTGAAAGTTAAAAAACGAAAATTATTATATTTAAGAGATTCAGATACAAAACGAAATGTTATACTTAATATAAGGAGATATAAGTATCAAAATGACGTCATAAAACTTCATGATAAAATTAATAATTTAGAACAATTCTCAGATATTTATGTCACGATTGAGATAAGTCTCTTCTCTATTTGACATATTATATGGAAATGAACATATGATTGTGTTTGTACATCATAAGCTTTTATAACAACTAACAATTATATAAATTAATATGCATTTACAAAACCTCTTGTTACATCATATGATTATATAATTTGCTATAAACTCTCGATGCAAATAAAATATTTACCTTTATATCGATCCTTCTTCTTCAAAAGAAAATAAGCACTAGTACATTTATACTTTAATGATATCGCCAATCTACAATCTTTTCGTGAAAATAAAGGCAGTTGGGATCTTTTATTGGTCCCATAATACCAATTTTATGAAGCTTTAATTTATCTCTGGATATACGTAATTATATAGATTTTGTTGGGCTACTAATTATTACAGTTAATTGTAACGACCTGTTTAGTCGTTTTGAGCAGTAGATTTTATTTCTGGAAAAACTGGCTGAGTCGACGGATCCCACGACGGACCGTCATGGGCACGACGGACCGTCGAAGGGGTGTCGTTCCAAAACACTTAGAATTCTGAAATTTGGGTACTGAAATCGACTCTCTGAACTTCGTAACGGAATGGCAGGACGGACCGTCGCAGGCACGACGGACCGTCACAGACCCTTCACTGAAATTTGGTCTCTGAGCTTTGTGACGGACATGCAGGACGGACCGTCACAGTCGTGACGGACCGTCACAGTCGTGACGGACCGTCACAGGCTCCATAAGCTCACTCGGGTCAGAAATTCTGTTAAGTTTTTAAAAGGGCGTTTTGGACTTTTCATGCTTATAATTATAAAGTTAATGGATTAATATTAATAATTCAATTACTTGGGGGTTAAATGAGACAACCTTAAAATAAAAAGTGGGTTATTTCATTCATCTTTTATACTTAATTATATACTAATTAGGGTAAAAGAAAGAGGGTTTTGGAATAAGAAAAATAGAAAGAACAAGAGAGGGAGAACGAGTAGAGAGAGAGAGACGAACGAAGAGACAAGGATTTGGAGAAGTAGATTGCTTGATCACAATTCTTCGGTGGAGGTAGGTTATGGTTTATGCTATTCGTAGTAAACTCTTAATAGCGAATGATATGTATTGGGTAGTATTGTAAACCCTTCTATATGCTTAATTGTATGCTTGTATGAATGTGATTATATAATTGTGATAAAATAAG
>NC_028645.1:80056377-80082072 GCF_001406875.1 Solanum pennellii
TCTAGCCAGTCTTCATCAAGCCAGATTTCAGGGTGAGCTATTGCTTCTAGCTTGGACTGGATCTTCCTCTTCATGTCTTGATGCCTTGAGATTCCGGCATGGACTAGCTTTTTACTTATTTTAGCTTCTTAGATACTCTTAGATTAGTAATTTGAGGATAGATGTTCTTGTGGTGATGACTTCCAGGTTTTGGGGATAAATAATGATTGATAAATTTTAGAAGTTATTTAATTGATTTCGTTAATGAGTTTTAAGTCTTCCGCATCGTATTTTGTTCATTATGGTTAAAATGTTGGGGTTTAGATTGGTTGGTTCGCTCACATAGTAGGATAAGTGTGGGTGCCAGTCGCGGCCCGTTTTGGGTCGTGACATTAATTTAACTGTTGGACTATACCTAAATAAAAAGACCTTTTACTGAATTATGTGTTTATAAGACTTACTTTTTCTTCAAATATCATGAATTTATTTTTGAAAGAATTATAAACCCTTAATTATGCTTTCTTTAATGTTCCCTCTGGTATTATTTGTCATGATTTCTATTTTAGAGTTAAACTATAAAAATTTTGACTAACATTTTAAGATGTATTTTTTCATTATATTAATATGCAAAAAATATTGTAACTTATAGTACTTTTCATATAGTTTTAGAATTGCTATTTTTTTTTTAAAATATCGAATAAATGTGATATAATTTACCTTTGAAAATTAGTCAAACTGACTTTCGATAAATGCAACATGACAAACAATTCCGGACGGAAGGAGTATAAGATAAAATTATAAAAAAACGAAGACAAATTTTAACCAAAATCATTATAACAAATAAAGAATTCGTGGCAATTGACAATAATATAATTGTTGCTATATTATAATTAACAACAGTTATATAATATGAATATTTATAATCAATGTTCCATAAAATGCAACTAAAATATTAACAATTCTAAATACAACAATATTAACCCAATTATCGCTAAATATATCTACATAAAAATTTATTGCCACTAAATGTCTCTTTCTCCACCGGTCAAGGTCTCTTATACAAAATAAAAATCTCATGAATGAGGGTATCAATTTAATGCACTTGATTGTATGAGCTGACTTAAATAATTATGATGGAGTGATAAATATTTTTTCATTCCTAATAAAATATTGTTTTAGGTTTGAATTCCCCTTGTACGAGATCACCTTTGTTTGCACATTCTACCCCTGACACGAATTCAAATTTAGTCAGACTCTAATATAAATACCTAAAATAATCTAAAAAATAATTAAAGGTGCATTGAAGATGATTGGTGCGTCTAAATGTATAAATTGTGTGTATATATATATAAAATATAACGATAGAAGCACGCATGCATAGAGAAAGATTAGTAGTTGGACAAAAAGGATTTTTTCACAAAAATAGGAGACAATGAATACTTATAAGTAAGTGAAATGATGATTTTTAGTACCTTTTGATAATGATGCATCCACAATCATGTTAAGTGAAAGGATAATGTAACATCATTTTCTTCCAAAGTGCCTCTGTCAAAAAGACAAAAATAAAGTTTTCTACTACTAATACTACTTTAATTTAATTTCACCTCTTTTTTTTCTCTTCAAACTATTTATTGGAGATGACAAAAGGGTGTTTTTGTTGGGGACCATTGGGCCACGAGAAAGAACATCTTGTGTTTTCTTATAGTATATATAGTAATAAGGATAATTACGAAGAGTCTACGATATTCGATAATCTAATTTACAAAATACGTATAAAATATAAGAATATATTGTGTATATATATTCATATACACTACATATATACCGATATTGAATATATTATGCATATTTCGATCATGTAGATAAAGTAATTAACTGGTCAAACGATATATATGTTCTATTATGTTACTTCAATAACATGCAAGAAAATATTCCTAAATTTTTTGGGTTTAGTGATGCATAGATAATTAGATATTCTATGTGTTTTGCTTTGTGTAAAGCGTTTGAAACAGGGATATATTGTATATTGGTTCCTTTTTTTATTTGCTATACTTTATTTTATTTTCTTTCTTGGGTATACAATAACAAAAAAAAAAAGTGAACTTACTTCTATAACTTTTTTGTGTTTAAATTCTATGTAACGAGCTATATAACAAATGCTTATATAAGTAGATAATTTATTTATAAAATAATTGAAAATAAATTGATATGTTAATTACTACTACTAATTTCTATAATGATAAATTGATTAGCTATTATAAATTCAATTGCATTTTATGTACAATTGTTGATATATAATTCAGTATATATAACTTCAAGTCGTATTATATATATATAAAAAAATAGTTTTTATTTATCATGTCTAATAGGAAAACTTACTTTTTTGCTTAGGTGCTCGATTGAAAACGATCATAACTAAGTGTTTGACTAAAATTTAATGTTAAATTTAAAGCTATTGAGGTATTCAAACACAGAAATTATTTTATATATATATATATATATATAAATATATATATATATATATATTATCACTGTAGGTTACTTATTAATTACATAAATACTAGAGAAACATTACCAAGTGGATCATATTGTTTTGCATGGAAAAAGTACCGATCCATATATTTTTTTTGAAATTATTTATGACAATGTTTATATATATGTTCCGATTTAGGTTGGCAAAAAAGTAACAACTATTTGTTTTTCTCATTTACTAACATATGCATGTTGGGACATGGTTAACGCAAGTTGATAACTTTTATTTACTAAAAATTTCACGTTGAATAATTATAATGATTTATTTTTATTATAAAAACATTTAAGATTATTCGAGCATGCTGGTTACTGGTTAGGTTATAAATTCGTTGAATACATGAATATAACATGTTCAGATTGAAATATCTAAGAATGATATTAGAGATCTATTATTGCCTCAAACATTCGCTATCTATAATATTTGACATTTCTAAGGCTTCAATAATATTCGACTTAATTAAAACCTAACATTACCCATAAATCTCTTAGAACCTTACAATCTTGTTTGAATTGACCCCCCAAAAAAAGGTGGAAAAGGGTGTGGGAATTCATGATTCATTGTCCCTTTTATTTTTTGGCAATTTGCTGTTTAAGACATAAAGATAGGTAAATAATGTGTTCATGATTATTATTTTTTGTCTAGTGTACTAGTCATATTATTATTATGGTCTTAAAAGTGAAAGTGATAAAAAGTTTTGATTTGACCATCCTTATTGGAAAAAGTTTATTGAAAGATTGGCTACCCACCATTGAATACAAAGAATATGTTCATCATCTTTCTTTATGATGTTCACATGTGTGGAGCCAATCAAGAGATAAATCTAGGAATTAATACTTGTGTACTCTTAAAATTATTGGATTGATGAGAGTTTTGGAAGTGAATTAAGAAGAAAAAAAGGAAGTTACAAGGATCAAGCTTTGATCATCAAGTTTATAGAATATGTGCATAATGTATAGACAGTATATACAATATACTTAATATACATAGTTATACACAATATATTCAACCGGAATGCATCATTAGTGTATACTTCGGCTATGTTGGTAAGCTTGATGGCTGTCGAAGAGTATATTTATGTAAGATTTTGTGTCTAAATATTCATAATTCTCTCTTTTTGTGTTGGGCTTGGACTTCTAGATTTAGACTTTTGACTCATTATGTGTAAAAGGGCTCAAAATGTGTTCTTTGTGAGTTATTGTTCAAATATAACTACCAATTTCTTTGTTAAATTCATTTATTGGGCTTAAGGACTTTTTGCTAGGTTGAGCATTAAAGGGCTTTTTGGAGCATCCCCATAAACCCAATGAGATTGCTCTTTTTTTAAAGGGAAAATCTGTATAAAATAGCAAATTATTAATTTAAATTAAATATTATAGCCATAGTTTATTTTGATTATAATTCGCAGCAGCCATCACTATAACAAAAATAATCATTAGCGGCAATTAATTCTTAATTGCCACTAAATATGTATTTTTAGCGGCATTGACACTCTTTGTATATGACCCTAAAGCTTTAGCGATAATTGTTCTAGTGACATTTAACTAATGCCGCTAAAGACTTTAACACTCTTTATTAATGTCAATATTTAATGCTGCTAAAAGTTGTTTTTGTTGTAGTGCTTCCCTTTTTCTTGCCATCTGATTCAGTATACAATTAATTAGTCATTTTATACATTTCGATATAAAATTGTATAAAATGCACTTGTATTTGTATAAAACGAGTGAAAAGCGTGTGTGTGTGTGTGTATATATATATATATATATATATATATATATATATTCGTCCTATACACTTATAATTATACAAATACAAATCTTATTATATAAATTACAATGTATAAATGAATTTACACAAAATTGAACAATTTGTATAAAATTAGATGTATGGCAAAAACTAATCAGCAATTCGATATTCAATATTTATATCAAGCTAATGACGCTAATCTATGCATAATGCGTATTTGCACATATTTTTAGAACTTAGCTATAATTAACTTATACACACTTTTATGTTATTAAATAACTTAACTATAATAAATTTGCATAATTTAAGGTAAATATCAAGCTAAATATTTATTATTAACGTATAAAAGTCAAAACTCTTCCACAATTTTTCTAGTAGTAGTTATCCGTATTGGGTTAACTAAATATATTGCCCTTTATTTAAAGCTAGCACGAATTACTATAGCTAATTAAGGTAGAAGTTTACTTTTTCTTGAACAAATCAGTAAAAGAAAGTAAATTTTCTGATTTTCCTGATAAACAATGTTTCACATCGGTAAATTTTGTTTACTTCGAGTTTCTAATTTTTTTTTAAAAAAAATATGAGGGATGATGAAATTTGATTTCAGGACCATGCCTGTTCTAATATCACGATGAAGTGTACCACCATCTCATCTAAAAACTTAAACTATTAGAGAGAATATATTTTTATTATTTAATTATATTCTCAACACACAATATAAAAATAAGTTTTAAATTGGATTTAAGTTTAAAATTAATTTCTTTATTTTTAATCAAAAAATATCAAAACTATTCTCGAACTATCCAAAATAGATTACATAGACCCTTTATTTAATTCAAATGACATTGGAGTGTCATGAATATCAATCTACCCATAAATCCAATGAGAAAGGATTCTTGGTATAGGCATATTAAACTTTGGAAGAGTAAACAAAATAATAAGTTGATACTCGATTCATAAATTTTTCTCATTAATTTCATAAAACTTCATATGATATATCATGCTATAATTTTCATCATTATTAATTACTTAGAAATTCTCCTCCAAATGATGTGTTTATTTTTTAGTTCATCACTTGCAATATATTTCGTTGGTTCACTTGCAACATTATTATATCTAATTAATTCACTTGCAATATGTCAATTCGATTAATAATTATACCATTGGAACATTACACATTTACCTTGGGAGAACATGCATAGTCCAACTTCATGTATTTTCCATAGACATTCTTCACTAGGATTGTGGCAAATACTTGCGTCGTCCGAATCAAACAACGTGAAAAAATCCACATATTTTTCCCCTAATTGTAAGTTACAAGAAAGTGTGTTACTTTTTCCAGGATGAAAGGTTGTGGTTATGTGATCAGACATTCCTGGTTTTAATAAGATCTCCTCTCCAGGATGTATTTCATAATTTACATAACATTGTTCTGTAGCCACATTATTTTGACTTTCATTTATTAAGACCACAACATAAGAGCTTTGTGAATTAACACATAAAAAACTAAATAGGAAGAGGCAAAGGAGAAAGTGATGATGTGATGAGAAATACATTGTCATGATTATTATTTTTTGGTTAACTTTAATTTGTTGTTGTTATATGTTTGTGATTTTCGTCTTGTTAAAGCGTGCCACAATTTATAGTGATTTATTTACGTGTGAGATATGATTTTCATCCACTACTTCATTTAATCTCAACCTATTGTGGTAGTTGAATAAACTTATTTTTCGGATTAATTACTAATCTCATATATAATAGTCAATTGCGTTTACACAGTGTATATCATTAATTTTCACTATCATGTATTTTTGTTTGTTATGATAGATAACATATTTAAATTACGCTTAACATTTTCAATCTAATATTTTAAGAAGATATTTTTATTAGAATCTTTGGATAACCTAATAGTTAAACTTAAATTCCAATTAAATTTACATATAATTTAATGTATGGTAAAAACTAATCGACTGTCCAGCCCACAATATTTTCAATATCAAGCCAAAGATGCCAATGTACTTATTGTGTGTGTTCGTACTTGCCTAATAAACAATGTTATAAATTGGTAGATATGCATTTAATTTTAAATTTTGAAAAGGGAAACTTACGTAAATATACTATAGATTAAAAATATTTATCATTTATAGCAATAACAATTTTTTTTCACTTAATCATTTTTAATATATTTATAATATACTTTTAATTTATATTTTAAAAAAACAGTTTATCATTCACATGTATACTGTCATATATCGACTTTGGAAGAACAAACAAAATAAGAAGTTGTTATACTCAATTCATAACTTTTTTCTCATTAATTTCATAAAACTTCAAATCATGATTTACTAAGTTGTTCTCCTCCAAATGATGTTTTCACATTTTAGTTCACAATATGTCTATTCGATAAAGAATTATAATCCCAATCGAACATCTCACATAGACCTTCCAAGTACAAGCATAGTCCATCTTCCTGTATTATCCATAGACATTCTTCATTAGGAACGTTACAAATATCAGTATCATCTGAATCATATAAATTAAATATCTTGCGTTTTCCCTCTAATTCCAAGAGACAATCAAGTGTGTTTCGTCCAGGCACAATACCAACTTCTCCTGGTTGTAGCTCGATCGCATGATCTTCATTCAAATATTTTCCATCTATAGTACAATGTTTTTTAACCACACCTGGAGTTTCATTTTTTATGATCACAGTAAAAACATCATCGGGGATTTGTGAATTAACACATAAAAAACTAAATAGGAAGAGGCAAAGGACATGGTGTGATGAGGAAGAAATAGTCATGATTTTATTTTTTTGTTAAATTTAATTTGTTGTTGTTATGTTTGTGATTTTCGTCTTGTTAATGCGTGCCACAATTTATAGAGATTTATTTACGTGTAAGATATGATTTTACATCAACTACTTCATTTAATGTTAAACTATTACTTATATTGTAGTATCTAGATAAATATTTTATTTATAGAAATGGAACTCTTAAATTTTTTTATTTTTTTTGCTAATTATACGTATTAGCTTAAATGGTGCCCTTTATTTAAGATGTAGTATGAATTATGCTAGGAAGGGGTGGAAGTTCCCCTTTTCTTGTCCGAATTGAACAATTCATAAAAGGAAGTAAATTAAATAATTTTTCTAATAAAAATGTTTCACATTGGTGGATATGTATTTAATTTTTGTTTAACAAAATAAACACCATTTAATTCCTTGCGTTTGTGTTTGGGTTAGGGTTCGAAAGCTTCCACATTTTAGATGGTGTTTGAATTGACTTAAAAGATAGTTAAAAACCAAAAGTAAGTCTCCCCTACTTTTTATTTTTTCGACTTAAAATTAAACCTACTTATTTTAATCCAATCCAAACGGACTCTTAGTTTTGTTATTATTTAATTTTTCAATATATGAAAATAGACAAGTTATTTTGTTGAATTTTTCGACCAAAATCATAATATTATAGTCCATAAACTTGGGGATATTACAATTTAACTACCATTATTTTGCGACAAAAATCTTGTTCGGATTTATGCACAATATATATATAATAAACTTTAGACACGGTAGAGATTGTTTTATGCTTGGAAAGCCCGTTCCGCACTCTCTATCCCCTTTTTTTGGGGTCCCCATGAACCACTTTTTAGTATTCAAAATGAAAAACTTTTGACATATTCTAAAAATATCGTAAGAACGTGTTGTGATTAATATACCATTATATTTCTATGGTTATCGTAAGAGAAGATTAAATAATTACTTCATGAGTAGTTATAATAAACGCATAAATTCAAATTAAAATGACATTGGTGTGAATTATTTCCCCATAAACCCAATGATATTTTGGAAGACCCTTACTTATTCAAATCGAAATATATCTTCTTTTTTTTCCCATTAATTTCGTAAAACTTCAAATCATTATACTACAATTTCATCATTATTTCACTAAGGAGTTCTTTTTAGTTCGTCACTTCCAATATGTCAAATTGATTAATTATACCAATCGAACAACTCACATTTACCTTGAGAGCACATGCATAGTCCATCTTCCTGTATTTTCCATAAACATTCTTCACTAGGATTGTGACAAATACTTGTATCATTCGAATCAAACAACGTGAAAAGATTCGCATATTTTTCCCCTAATTGTAAGTTACAAGAAAGTGTGTTAAAATTTCCAGGAAAAAAGGTCGTGGTTATGTGATCAGACATTCCTATATTTAACACGACCTTCTCTGCAGGATCTATCTCATCATTAACATAACATTGATCTGTAGCCACATTATTTGGACTTTCATTTCTTAAGATCACAACATAAGAGTTTTGTGAATTAACACATAAAAAACTAACTAGGAAGAGGCAAAGGACAAAGTGATGATGTGATGAGTATGAGGTAGTCATGGATTTTTTTTTTGTTAACTTTAATTAATTTGTTGTTTGTTATGCTTGTGGTTTTTGTTTCGTTAATGAAGGCCACAATTTATAGTGATTTATTTATGTGTGAGTTTTTTTTTTTACATCAACTACTTTATTTAATTTTAATCTATCGTGGTAGTTAGATACGTTTGGGTTAATTAGTAATCTCATTTATAATAGGCAATTAAGTTTATGTAATACATATCATTACTGTAAACAATTTTTACTATCATGTATTTTTATTTGTTGTGGTATATAAGATATTTTGCTCATGTTTTAGAATTAACTAACATGCACATAGCTTTATTAAATAATTTAAAACTATAGTAAATTTACATAATTCAAGTTAAATATCCAATCAATATTTATCGTGAATGTATAGAAGTTAAACTCTTTAAAAAAAGAAAAATAATTCTACTTGGTACCTGTATTTATTTAGAGCTAGCTAGTAAAAGGATAGAAAAATAATTCTACTTGCTACCTGTATTTATTTAGAGCTAGCTAGTAAAAGGGTAGAAGATTACTCTTTCAAATCAAATAAATCATAAAAAGGAAGTAATAACAAATTTTCCTAATAAACAATGTTTCATATTAATTAGTAGATATGCATTCAATTTTTATTTTATTTTTAAAAATAAACATTATTTAATTCATTGTGTTTGTGTTTACGTTTGCTTTTGGATGTTTCCACTTCTTAATTTTGTTAGCATTTGCAAAGTAATTTGAAAAATTGTCATTATACTATTTTTTTTCTTTGCTATTTTCTCAGTAAAATTTCAGAGATAAATTTTAGATTGAGTTAAATTTAAAATTGATTTCTTTATTTTTGGCGCTCTAAAAAATTGACTATCCTACTTAACAAGAAATGGAGTACGGAAGTGCAAACATATAGCAACTTTTAGGGTTTCTATATTAAAAAGTGTCATCGTATTTAAATTATAATCATATATTACATTTTTTTATTTTTGAAACGTTTGAGTGATTTTATAGTTACATAAATTAATAAGTGCGTTTTTATAGTATATTTGGACTAAATAAAATTACTTTTTCACATTAGTGTATTATTATGTCATGATGCAATACTCAACGTCGTAAGTTTTACACTTGATAAAAATCTACTTGTAATGATTGAAAATTTGAATTGTTTTGACATATATAATTGTATGTATTAAATCACATCCCAATGTATATGACACTTTACTATTTCGCTCATAGAAATTTAATTTAATAAAGTTGAAGGCATATTTAACTTTGGAAGAATAAACAAAAAATAATAAGTTGTTATAATCAATTCATAACTTTTTCTCATTAATTTCATAAAACTTCAAATCATGATATATCATTGCTACAATTTCATATCATTATTCACTAACGAGTTCTCCTCCAAATAATATTTTTCACTTTTTAGTTCATCCCATCGGAACGTTAACACACATTTACCTTCAGAGAACATGCATAGTCCATCTTCCTGTATTTTCCATACACATTCTTCATTAATACGGTAACAAATACGTCCGTCATTCGTATCAAACAAATCGAGTATCGTACGTTTTTCCTCTAATTCAACGAGACAAATAAATGTGTTTCTATGTCGAGGCACAATACTTTCTGTGATGTTATTAGCTTCTCCTGGTTTTAACTCGATTCCTTGATCTACATGAAGATATTTTCCATTTATAGAACAATATCTTGTAGCCACACTTGGAGTTTCATTTTTTATGATCACAATAAAAACATCATGGGGGGGTTGTGAATCAACACATAAAAAACTAAGTAGGAAGAGGCAAAGGACAAAGTGATGATGTGATGAGGAAGACATGGTCATGATTTTTTATTTTTTTTTGTTGAAATATAATTTGGTGTTGTGATTTTCGTCTTGTTAATGCATGCCACAATTTATAGAGATTTATTTACGTGTAAGATATGATTTTACATGAGTTCGGAGCCTAAAGGGTGAAAAATGTTAACAAAAATTTCAAAATGGTATATGAATTTTTTTTAAAACTAAAACGGCAATATCACTCACTAAGTAGCGATTTTGTCCGTCGAAAAAAGTAAAATCACTGTTATCGCTCTTAAATTTGATTTTTTTTAAAAACAAAATTGCTCCCGAAGGAGCAATTTTCAAAATATATATATTTTTTATTATATTTTTGTTATGTCACTGCTGAGGCAGCGACCTGAGTTCAAATTATTATTTTTAAGTTTAAATAATTTTTTTTAAAAAAAAATTCAAATCGGAGCGGTTTTTAATTAAATTTTTTATTTATTTTTTAAAATCAAATCGCTGCCAAGGCAGCGATTTTAAATCAAAATCTTTTTTAGCGATTTGATTTAAAAAAGAAAAAAGAAAAAAGAAAAAAAATTAATTAAAAACCGCTGCGATTTGATTTTTTTTTTAAAAAAAATTATTTAAACTTTTTTAAAATAAAGCAAAAAATAATTTAAAAAAAAAATTAAACTTAAGTCGCTGCCTCAGCAGTGACATATTAAAAAAAAATTAGTTTGGAAATCGCTCCTTTGAGAGCGATTTTGTTTAACTTTTTTTTTTAAAAAAAAATCAAATTTAATAAATCGCTCTGCTATTGCAGCGATTTTACTTTTTCAAGCGGACAAAATCGCTACTTCATGAGCGATTTTACCGTTTTAGTTAAAAAAATATTTCATATACCATTTTGAAATTTTTGTTAACATTTTTCACTTTTTAGGCTACGGACTCAATTTTACATCAAACTACTACGTACATTTAATGTTAACCTATTTACTTATATCGTAGTATCTAAATAAATATTTATCATTTAACGTATAGAAGTGAAACTCTTAAAAAAGATAACAATTTTACTAATTATTAGTATTAGCTTAAATGGTGCCCTTTATTTAAGATGATGTAGTATGAAATATGCTAGGAAGGGGTGGAAATTCCCCTTTTCTTGTCTAATTAACAATACATAAAAGGAAGTAAATTAAATAATTTTCCTAATAAAAATGTTTCACATTGGTGGATATGCATTTAATTTTTGTTTAACAAAATAAACACCATTTAATTCATTACGTTTGTGTTTGGGTTAGGGTTTGAAAGCTTCCACTTTTTAAAGGGTGTTTGAATTGCTTAAAAGTTGATTAAATCTACTTTTAAGTCAATTTTTTACTTATGAAAGTGTGTGAAAAATATAAAAGCTAACTTAAAATAAGTCAAAAATAATTTAAAATAAGTAAAGAAGTGTTTAGCAAGGTAAAAGAATACTTAAAAAAAAGTAAAAAACCAAAAGTAAGTTAAAAAAATGACTTAAAATAACATGACTTAATACAAGTCAAAAACCAAAAGTAAGTCTCATACTTTTTATTTTTTCGACTTAAAAATTATTTCAGTTTAACTTTTTTATTTTTGACTTAAAATTAAAGCTACTTATTTTAAGCCAATCCAAAGGGACTTTTAATTTTGTTATACTCTCTATTATTTTTATTTTTCCAATATATGAAAATAGACAAGTTATTTTGCTGAACTTTTCGATACAAATCATAAGATTATAGTCCATAAACTTGGGGACATTACAATTTAATTACCATTATATTGTGACAAAAATATTTATGCACAATATATATAATAAAGTTATTTTGCACGTTCGATTTTGTAGGACATTATTATAGTTGACACAAAAAATTTTAAAAAAAAATGGAAAACGTTCAACACGCACATTCCAAAAATATTATGATAAATATACCATTACATTTCTTTGGCTAATGTAAGAGAAGAATAAATAATTAATAAATAGATTAACATGCTATATCCGTATCTTTTTCTCATTAATTTCGTAAAACTTCAAATCATGATACTACAATTTCATCATTATTCATTAAGGAGTTTTTTTCCAAATGATGTGTTCACTTTTTAATTTATCACTTGTAATATAATTTGTTGATCCACTTGCAATGTGTCCAATCGATAAAGAATTATAATCCCAATTGAACATCACACATTTACCTTGGGAGAACATGCATAGTCCATCTTCTTGTATTTTCCATAGACATTCTTCACTAGGGTTATGACAAGTACTTGTATCATCCGAATCAAACAACGTGAAAAGAATCGATAATTTTCTCCCTAAGTGCAAGGTACAAGAAAGTGTGTTATTTTCTTCAGGAAAAAAAGTTGTCGTTATGTGATCAGACATTCCTGGAGTTAACAAGATCTCCTCTCCAGGATGATCCATATCATCATTTACATAACATCGTTCTTTAACCACATTATTTGGACTTTCATTTATTAAGACCACAACATAAGAGCTTTGTGAATTAACACATAAAAAACTAAGTAGGAAGAAGCAAAGGACAAATTGATGATGTGATGAGGAAGATATAGTCATGATTTTATTTTTTTGTTAAACTATAGTTTGTTGTTGGTATGCTTGTGATTTTCGTCTCAATTTATAGTGATTTATTTATGTGTGATATATTGTTTTACATCAACTACTTCATTTAATTTTAAGTAGCTAGATTACGTCTCTTATTTTTTTGGGTTAATTACTAATCTCATTTAAAATAGTCAATTGAGTTTACCTAATGTATATCATAAATGTAAACAACTTCCACTATTATGTATTTTTATTTGTTGCGGCAAGTAACATATATTAATTACGTGTAAGATTTTCAATTTTATATTTAAAAAAGACTTTTTTATCACTCCAATAAAATTTACATATTATTTGATATATGGTAAAAACTTATCAATTTAATGTAAATATTGGGGTAAAACTCTTAGAATTGAAAATAATTTTACTTGCTACCGATATTTATTTAGATCTAGTGCCAATTATGCTAGGAGAAGGGGTTGAAGTTTACTTTTTCTTGTTCAAATCAAACAAATTATAAAAAGGAAGTAAATTAACTAATTTTCCTAATACACAATGTTTCTTAAGTCATTGTGTTTGCTTTTGAATGCTTCGACTTCTTAGTTTTGTTAGCTACTTTATGGTTTCAATTTAAAAAATAGTCAACATATTTAATATAGTCACATATTACATTTATTAACAATCACACCATGTAAAAGTATCAATCTTTGGGCAAACTAATCCTAACAACTGATATCAGAGCTCATATTTAATAAGACGAGTATAAGCATTTGGTGAAGAGATGAAATACTTGCAGCTCAACTTTTGAAGCGAAGACTTCTTTGTATTTGCGGCTCAACACTTGGAGCGAAGATTTCTTCGTATGTGGAGACTTGCAGATCACCACTGAAAAGCAAGGATTTTATATTTTTCTTCTTTTTTTTTTTCTTTTGGTCTCTCTTTATGCTAGAGTTAGGGTTTTAGGGGTATATTCATTTAAGTAATTTTGATTCTTGGGCTTAAAGAACATGAGTTGGACTTGTCTTGTCAACTTAATGAACTGACCAAATGTAATTTGAACTTAATTTGAGTCATATAATTTTGACCAAAGTTAATATTCTAGGTTAACGAGATTGATTTGAGTTATGATAGCTCCTTAGATCCATAAGTAATTTTGTACCTAGTTGGATAATTGATACAAACCAGAACATCATGTGGAGTGATTTGAGTCATTGAATTCTTGAATTCTAAAGAAAGTAAATTTTACAAGATTCTAACTTTTAGTCAAAATCAAACTTTTAAAAAACGCAACATGATAAATAATATCGGGTGAATTAATTACAACAATTTCTTTTTTTAGTTTCTTATCATAAATATATTTTAAAATTTCACTCTCCATTTTCTAACTTACTTTTGTTATTGGCTGATCAATTATTTTATCTTCATCACTAACACCTTCAAATACTTCTTTTTTTTATCAGATTAATAATTAGATAAATATTCCTCCTTTTAAAAAAGAATGACCTAGTTTGACTTGAAACGGAATTTAAGAAAAGAAAGAAAACTTTTAATCTTGTGGTTCTAAATTAAAATTATGTCAAATGTACTAAAATGTCATTTAATCATGTCACATAGAAAGTTAAAGTTAAAATATTGTCAAAAAAGGAAAAAAGGTCGTTCTTTTTTAAATCAAACTAAAAAAAAAAATTAATACATTCTTTTTGAAACCGAAAAAATAGTATTTTTTTTTTGGTTCATCTAAGTGAACCTTCGTATTCTCAATCACATTCGTTTCTTCATTGTCAGTCCATTCAAATTTCACCTTTAATTTTAAGTTTAATTCATCAAGATTTTCATTTATTATATTCAAATTTATGTGAACCTCTCTCTTCTCCAAATTCTTGTACATATTAATCAATATTCTTAAATATGTATCATTATATATCCACTTTTATTGGACCATTATTTAAATGAATCGCTTCAAAGCAAGTAGTTTTTTTCAATAAAAATAGAAGGGAAAAACTACTTGATATAATATTTGGGTATTATTAAGACTTGGTAGCATTTATCAAGTTCTTCACATTAAAGACTTGGTAATATTTATCAAGTCATAGTATTGATAATGTGAATGACATTCCTGAAATAATACAATAGATTAAGTATGAATTTGTTTTATTTTGAAGCAAATAAAAGTTTCACATTAGTAGCTTAAAAGATTGGGAAGTAAGATCTCTTAACGTACGGTGTGAGACTTCCACAAACTTTTTAGAAAAAAACGCGTAGACTTGATTCAAATAAGACGATATCACGCGACATAAAAATATATTAATGTAGGCTGAGACAAACAATTGATATCAAAGCTCATATTCTAACATGAGGAATATTGTTATGATAATATTGGTGAAAGACAGTAAATCAAATTCAAATGATATTGATCATCATGAATATCAATTTCCCCATGAAATACTTTACCTCATTGAGAATAAAGTTCAAAGAATATTAACTTTGGAAGAATAAATAAAATAACAACTTTTTATCATATATTTTTTAAAACTTCAAATCATGATATATCATGTTACAATTTCATCATTATTCACTAAGGAGTTCTCTCCTCCAAATGTCTTAGTTCATCACTTGTAATATATTTCATTTGTTCACTTGCAATATTATTATTATGACTAATTAATTCTCTAGTAATATGTCTTATCGATAAAGAATTATAATCCCAATGGAACATCACACATTTACCTTGAGAGAACATGCATAGTCCACCTTGTTGTATTTTCCATACACATTCTTCACTAGGAATGTGACAAATACTTGTGTCATTCAAATCAAACAACTTGAAAAAACCGTGCTCTCCCTCAAATCCCAAGTGACATTCAAGTGTGTTGTTTTCTCCAGATTCAATTTTTGTGATGATGTTATCAACCCCTCCTGGTTTTAGATAGGGATCATTTTCAGCAAGATATTTTCCATATTCCATACAATATTTTACAACCATACTTGGAGTTTCATTTTTTAAGATCACAACAAAAGAATGTGGAGAGCTTTGTGAATTAACACATAAAAAACTAACTAGGAAGAGGCAAAGGACAAAGTGATGATGTGATGAGTATGACATAGTCATGGATTTTTTTTTATTTCTTTTTTGTTGTTATTTTCGTCTTGTTTATGCATGCCACAATTTATAGTGATTTATTTATGCGTGAGATGTGATTTTACATCAATTATCACTACAACAATAATAACTTTTAGCGGCATTAAATATTGACATTAATAAAGACTGATAAAGTCTTTACCGACATTAGTTAAGTGTCATTAAAATCAATGTCGCTAAAGTCTTTAGAGACGTATACAAAGAGTGTCAATTGCCGGTAAAAATACATATTTAACGGTAATTAAGAATTAATTGCCGCTAATGATATTTTTGTTGTAGTGTATTTCATTTAATGTTAAATTATCGTGGTAGCTAGATTGTGTGTCTTATTATTTTTCGAGTTAATTACTAATTAATCTCACGTATTATTGTCAATTATTGAGTTTACGTAATGTATATTATTAGTGTAAATAATTTACTATAAGATATTTTTATCTAATTTATTAAGTAAAACATATCTTAATGTTTAAGAATTCAAATTTCATATTTAAATTAAGGAGACTTTCCTAGAAATGCCCTTTTGATAACCTAATATCTAGTCTAATTTTTTTTACTCTAACAGTGTATTAACTTAAACTCTAATTGAATTACGTTAATGATAGCGTAAATTCCTTAGTGCTTAGCGTTAATGCATAAAAAAAATGAACTCTTAAAAAAAATAATTATACTCCTCATTTCAACAATAGTTGTCCACTGTATTATATTGGAAAATTGTCTAATAATATTTGTTCACTTTATGAAATCAATAGATAGTTTTAGACTTAGTGCGTACTTTACCCTTACATTAATTATAGTCATTTTCCTATTATATTTTTTAAGAAATTGTATTTATTATATCCGAAGGGTGATATAGTAAAGTTAATAGTGAATAACTATTATTGGACAGAGAAGTATCTGTATGAACTTAATTAAATGTTGCTCTTTATTTGGAGCTACGAATAATGTAGGAGAAAGGTAGAAGTTTACGTTTTCTTTTTAGGTTTAAACAAAGCATTAAAAGGGAGGAAGTTAGTTAATTTTCCTGATTAACAATTTTTTACATTGGTAGATATGCATTTTGTTTAATACAAAAATAAACACCATTTAATTCGTTGCTTTTGCATTTGGGTTAGAGAAAAATTATGGTTAACATTTGCTAAGTAAATTACAAATGTTGATTATCCTCAGGTGGGCGTATCGAGTAATTAAAAATTTATTCGCACTCAATATTTGCATTGTAATTAAAATGTACCATTGTGTTTATACGTCATAGTAATGAATGTGGGAACACATACTATGAATGATTAGGACTTATAGAAAATATTTTTGCTACTTTCTTTGTCTTTTTTCTGTTTCTTTTTTATTTATACTTTTAATTGGTGTTACGTCAACAATATATATTGTGAAAAGGGTTTTAAGAAATATTTTGAGTAGATATAATTATTTTTGTACTTGAATATCATTAAATTCATTCCACTGGATATGTTATATATACCAACAAACTTTTGAGTAAAAAATTTCATTAGTCTAGGAGTTAATAATTTGTAAATTCTTTCTATTTTGTAATATTACATAATTTATCAGATTTGGTGCGTTTAGATAGCCTAGATACATGTATCTCAGAACACATGAGGTCAAATTTGTTATAGATATATTGTATCCAAGTGAATTCATATGTATTTGAGATGCATAACAAATCATGGCTCGCCTCTCGCCCATCTTGCTCCACACTCTCCTATATACGTATCTAGTAGATACATACACCAAATACATACAAATATATATACATATCTAGTGTAATTCACATGTATCTGGATAATATAATAAAATCTTGTTCGCCTCCCTCTCCGTCTCCCTTATCTCTTTACTTTAGTGTATCTGGTAACAAAAATACATTTTAAATAAATACATCTTTTCCAATTTATAATAGAAAACTCTTAATTTAGTGATAAAATACGTAATATTTTTAAAATAGGTAATAATAGTATATATGATAGTAAAATTTATCCAATTATATAATTTTAATAGTAAAGAGAAGATAAATAATTAGTACTTCAAGAATAATTTATTTAACACAAATTCTAATTGAAATGATATTTGGAGCATTTTGAATATCAATGTCCCATTATCCCAATGAAATTTTGAACGATCTTTACTCATTAAGAATATTAACTTTGGAAGTATAATAAATAGATTAACAAGTTTTTATACTCAATCCACAACATTTTTTTTCATATATTTCGTAAAACTTCAAATAATGTTTTCATCACTTTTTAGTTCATCACTTACAATATATTTGGTTGGTTCACTTGCAATATGTCTAGTCGATAAATTAGTATCCCATTTGAACATCTTACATACACCTACAGAGAACATGCATAGTCCATCTTCTTGTATTTTCCATCGACATTCTTCACTAGAAATGTGACAAATACTTGTGTCATTCAAATCAAATAACTTGAAAAATTCGTGTTTTTCTCCTAATTTCAAGTCACAAGAAAAAGTATTATTTTTTCCAGAAACAATATCTCTAGCAAAATTATCAGACCATCCTGGATTTAACGAGATATCGCTTTCAGGACTTAATTCTCCATTCATGTAACATCTTCCTATAGCCACAATTGGGGTTTCATTATTTAAGAGCACAACATAACCACCAGGGAAGCTTTGTGAATTAACAGATAAAAAAATAATTAGGAAGAGGCAAAGGACAAAGTGATGATGTGATGAGAAAAGCATAGTAATTATTTTTTTTTTGTTTAACTTTACTTTATTGTTGTTATGCTTGTGGTTTTCATCATGTTAATGCATGCCATAATTTATAGTGGTTTATTTACGTGTAGTATAATATATTATTTTACTTCAACTTCTTCATTTAATTTTAACTTAATAATTACGTGTCTCACATTCAGGTTAATTACTAAGCACACTTATTTTAGCCAGTTGAGTTTACGAAATGAATAATATAATTTTTACTATGAAATATTTTATTGATAGTAATAAAAACATATCCTATCGAATAGTGTATATCATATAATAGTGTATATGATATATCGTCATAGCTTTGGCGGGCGGGCTTTTGGGCACACGAAAAAATGGAAGTGGGTGGAGGGTGCTTCTCAGCTAGAGTTGGGGGTGGGGTCGCTATAGTGGCTAGGGTGAGTCTTCCTACACGGCTGGACGCCCGGTTCTAGACAAAGGGGGGTTACCACCACATCCTTTCCCGATAGACTTGAGGTTCTTCATAGGCAGGCGGGGGAGAAAATCTTCTCTCACTCTCCAAAAGAGAGAGACCTGAGATTACAGAGGAAGGTATTCGGTTCAAAAAAGATACGGCAGTCAGAACAGCTTCAGTCCAAAATTGACTAAGGACAGAAGCAAGCTACAAGCCTTAGCAACCGCTTTCCTGCGGACCTTATGTAAAAAAAAAGCAGCGAGGAAAACAAGACACTAAGTTGTTGCGCTAACTCGCTAGCGCTAGCGCACTACGGCTTTTCAGCCTCCTGCAGGGCCCTTCATTCCCTCCGCCTTACACGGACTTAAAAGAGGACCTAAGGCGGATTAGGGGGTTATTTTTCAAAAAAAGGGATTTTATTTACCGGAGCTTTTAGACAGCTAACAGCTAAGCCACTAATCATACAGCTAATAAAATAAAGTCAGTCACTACTGAGACAGCTCATAAAAGTCGTTTCAGGTTCAAGGGCTAAAGCTTCTCTTAGGAGAATCCCTTCGCTACGCTCGACTTAAGGGCACCTACGAACTCACTCATAAGGAAACTCATCAAGTAGGTCTTTCGAGTCTTCCAAGTACTGGCGAAGCTTTAATTGAAGACCTTTCAGGGCCCTTTCGTTTGGTCCCCTGGGGACCTTCTCCGCACTTACAGGTAAGCATTTCAAGGAGAGAAGATCATAAAAGAAGAAATGGGAAGGAGTACTGCCATTACGCGCTATTATTTGAATCCGAAAGTCAATCATTCCCAGCTTTGATATGAAGGGATGGGGGAGATCAAAGGGGAGTATGTTAGTCAAATAGAGGGCTCTCACGGGGGTGTAGTCCACGGCTTTAGCCTTAAGCTAGGTTGGGCTGTAGTTCTTGTATTGGGCGAACCCAAGCGTTAAATAGCGCCGTTTAGTGGCGTGCAGGGAGTAGTCGTCTTGTTGCTGGTAGGTGCGACTATGTGAGGTGACAACAATACACCGCGGTATGTGTGAGTCAATATTTTACCTAGTGATCCGAAGGAGCAATTTGAATTCCTGCAGCCTGGTTTCCTCCCATATCCCCCCGCTGATGCCTATTTCCTGCCATTGAAGAAAATAGAGAAAACTGCTAATTCCCCCCCCGTCGTAAACGGATGCCCTACCTGATTCATTTCAAATCCAGCCGGAGGTCTTCGAGCCTTGTTACGGACTAAAGTCCTAAAGAAAAGCGACCCCAATCCCTCCCCAGCCCAGGTCAAAGGTCTTCCCGCCCTTTTTGGGGAAGACTGCGCAGTTCCTACTANCACCACCGGAGGCAAGCGCTAGGTCAGAAAGGCGATAACTAAAAAATCTCCCCAAGTAGGATTCGAACCTACGACCAATCGGTTAACAGCCGACCGCTCTACCACTGAGCTACTGAGGAACAACGGACTTAATGTTGNGTCCCTATCTCTTAAAGGGTTGGTGTGGCAGACTTCCCCCTTGTTTGCCGATTGAGGAAAGCCTTATATGGCTTCAAACAAGCGAGAAAGGCCCTTTCTATCTTATTAGTCAAGCGCGCTAGCTGCAATCAAAAAACAGCGCTAACGAGCAAGAAAGGGGATGCGCTAAGGCGCAACGGCGTTCGCGCAGCAGCTGCGCCCTTTGCAGAAACTTCACTCGCCGAGGAAAGAAAATANAGGGACCTACTTCTCATCCTAGGAGTTAGCAGGTATGAAAGAGTCCCCTCTCTGTCTGTCTCTCCGAGTTTCTACTACTAAGTAGCACTTCTGCTATTCAATCATAGAATCGATTCCGATCAAGCTGAAAAAAGTAAGCCCTATATATGTGTGTTATTAGTAAAGCGCTAAGGCCCTATCTATAGGAAGGGGCCCTTTCTTGCTCGTTGGCGCTGTTTTTTGATTGCCGCTAGGGCGCCCCTTTTCTTTCTCAGAGTCAACTTTCTCCCTTCTTAGCCAAGCTTTGAAGTCCCTACTTTCTTTAGATTTATGGGATATTTGGAGAAGCGCAGGTTTGGAACCCTATGCCTATACAAGGGGCTGGTCTCGATCCCGCTTGGTGGTACCCCTCTCGATGATCGTTGACTCAACATTGATTTCGTGCTTGAGTTGGAGGGCTCTCCCTCCATCCATCGAGTCAAGTAATTCGCTATCGGAAATTTCTCCGCCGCCTATCTCATGCCATGCTTCTTCTTTCTCCGAATCGGTTCCTAGTGTCAGTCAATCAAGATTCGCCATCAAGAGAGGGAAGAGCCTTGACTTTAGGTTAGGCCGGTCTCATCATTCACGCAATTCCCCCGTCCATCGATTGATCACGCGAGTACGCATCCAGTCAGCGCATAGCGAATGAAAAAAGCGTTCATCCTGGATTCTCTTCCTCAAGAAAAATGTCTATCAATTGATCCCTACGGTCAAAGTCTCCACTTTTCACGCCCCTCTACTAAGAGATGCACCATGTTGATAGGAATCGGCAAAGACCTTCTTGTACACGTCCTCGAGGGCAGCATTCATGGCAATCATCACTACTTTCTCCCGAGGGCATGGTATGGCTTTGTTCTTGGTCTTGTTTAATAGATGTCGAGTGCCGCTTTTCCCCGTCCGAGAATCTCCATCTGCTCTAAGTGGGCGCGAGCTAGAATCCTTATGTCAGCTTGGTTGTTCAAAAGACTGTCTCTTTACCCCTTGCATCTTCATCTTTTCGAAAGCCCAGACCATTCTTCTGGATCTGCATTAGTCCTATTTCAGGTGCAAAGCCTCTTCAATAAAGACCTCTTTTTTTGATTTCTCCCCCATTTCTCATTTTGTTGATTGAAAGAGAATAAGCGCTATCCATTGAGTAAAGAGAGGGTTTGCTACAGTGATTCGGGCGGTTGGTGGCCCCTTCGAGAGTTGCGGGTCCTTGCCGCTGCATGAGTGTTAGCTCACGCTCAAAACTCCTCCGACACGAGTCCTAGTCGTTGCGCTGCGGTCCGTTTCCCGGCTTCGCTTGCGCGATTTGCACTTCTGATTGGTTCCAGCCATCCCCAACCTTAATGAATGGACTATGAAGGGGTCAGTCAAGCGGTTCGGGTTTTCGGTCGGTTCCCGTTCGCCTTCCCCCCCCTCATAGTCCATTAGTGGGTAGGGTGGTCAACTTAGAGGGCGCCCGCCTCCTCTTCAGACGTGTCCTCGACAACCTGGCGGTTCTTCGGTCTCCGCTTTTGGGGGCGGGAGTGCTTGGTCGCTGGGGGTTCCTTTTCCTCAACCAATTCGGTTGTGTCAGCCTTGGTCTAACATTTTGTTATGAGCTGGCTGGACAAAGATGGATTGAAGGTCAGATAGATTTGAGTTCAAGTGGCACAGCACCTTCGATCGACCATAGGGCCTATTCTACCCTTACCGAATTCATTCTATTGAAGCGTAACGTAAAAAGCTCCTTCTCATCTTGCATTTCTTTGGTTTGGAAGTTCCAGAATCTTGTCTGTGGATTTCTATAACAAAGGAAAGCCTCCTACCCTAATACTATGCCATTTGATTGAAACAAGTTCCGTGCTGCTCACCACTCCTCGAGGCCAAGGACGGGGTCGAACCGTCATTCCAGGATTTGCAGTCCGATACATTTCCATTATGTTACCTAGCCAAACCCGCCACCTCATGTGCCAAAGTAAAACGGTTGTTCTTCCTTCTCCGCTCCTTCTTTTTCTACATATGCGGCGGCGGGTTACCAGAGAAGGGGGGACAACTCCTTTCTCCTTTGCCTTGCTCAATCTTCCTTTTCTGATTGAAAGTAGCAAGCCACTCTACTATTGGTACAGAGGCCAGATAGAAGGTTGCTCATCCAGCCCAGCGGATCCATTGTTTATGCGGCAGTGCAATGCAGCTGAAAAAGGGAAGCCCCTTTTTATTAGTAAGGTATAGGTTGGTTGGGGAAAACTCCAAAACTAGGGTTCCAAAAAGCTTACCTTATATTATAGAAAAGTTTGAGAAAGGGGCACCCCTACTATACCCCTAAACTACAAGCTAGCGCGCAACGGCGGAAAAGCCGTTGTTGCTTGCTGCTTGCAGGCTCGAAAATCTCTCTTTCGCCTCTCCTCCCTGTCTCAATTCTGATTGATTAGCTTCTTCCTTCGCGCAAGCTACGGTCTAACGACCCCCTTGTTGTGTTGCATTTTGTGATCTTCCGCTTCAGTCTGCGTTTTTCGGATAGCCGGGACCCGATGTTGATTCCCGATTTAAATGTCAGCTCCAGGTTTGGGGCGGCCCATCTGATTAGTTCAGCTATCACTGCTGGAAACCCCAGCGGTTGTTCGGCTGCGTACTCCCCGTCTGCCTATCTCACACTCCCAAAGCAAATTTGGATTTCTTCTTTCATTTTCCTTTCCTGCATCTTTCTTTCTATCCATAGGTCGGCTTCGCGCAGATAGATCTTTGCCGGGGGAGATTGGTGCCCCTTGAGGTATGCCCTTCCGGTGGGTTGTTCCTTTATCTGTCTTTTCCATCCAGTGCCCGCACTGCGTCAGAAAATCTTCGTCTTCGATCTCTCTTCGCAACGCATTTTAAGGGCTAAGACTTTCTCTCGACATCTTTCTTTTATTTAAGTCATTGATCTCATATCTATAAGCAGGGGGGTCTGCGTTCACTATTAAGCCTACGCCCGTCCATTCCTTTCAAGCTTGATCCTTCCCTTAGACTCGTTACCTTGTTCGACTGAACTCGTTGGTTCCGCGTTGGTCGTAACCCGGTTCGAGAACCTTCTCTCATAGATTCCCTTCACCAAGTCATCGCCAGCAATCAGCTCTTATCCCTTGGTGTCAAAGGGCGAGTTCCTTTCTTGTCTTGCCCAAAAACTTTCTTTATTCTCATTGGAGAAAGACTCTCCCGCGGCAAGGTTTTACACATAGGGCCAGCTGCTTTCTTTATCTCGCTTGCCCTTAGTCCGTCTAGCGCCTTTCGGTTGGGGTCCGCCCTGGGGGTTAGGTTAGACCGCTTGGGTTTTTTTTCGTCTATCGAAGGCAGTCAACGTGTCAGCCATTCTTCCCCCATNCAAGGAAAAGATAGAATCTCGCCCGGCAACAGCAGCTGATTCAATAGCAGATGGTCTTGGAAAGAACCTTTCATTCGATGCTTCTGATTCAACTCCCAGACAACCAAGGAAGTATGCGCGAAGATAGGGTTAGCCCCTGCGGCAAGCATTATCCGGGAACGATTATCCAGGAACTGGAAGATGGTTGGCGTGACACGCCTAAATCCCCCACAATCAATCCACAAGGCTTCAGGCGACTGGAGCAACCTTTGAAGGCGCTCGGCCTTGTTCACCCTTTCAGCTAAGTATCCCGCTTTTTCCTTGAGGGGAGCCGAGATTCAAAATATGTGGGCCTCCATCGCCTTAAGGCAATCTATCCAAAGAGCCTACCCTATAATAGATTCAGCTAAAGCCGCGCTTGGAAGATTTCTTTCTCAATCATGAATCCGAGCTTACTACTTGAATCACGAAAGGCGCTTTTCTCACTATCTATTCAATTTAAAATGCTCACTTATGAAATCAAGCTAATAAGGCCAAAAACAGAGCATGGAGTCCACTGGCATGAGAATCAAGCGAAGTAGAGACATAAGCGGATCCAAAGAAAAGAAGCAAGACGACTACTTCCATTCCTCTCCTTAGACCGACAGTACTACAAGAAAGAAATAAGACAGAAATAAGGCGATTATTACCTAAAAGAATAATGTGAATTAGAATAATAATACCTCACAAAGAAGGTAGATGAATTGCTTAGCCAAGACTATCTCGACCTTAGCCTTCTTTTCTATTTAGATTCCCGTTCGTGATCCCAGCCCCGGAATCACTTCACTCCAGCGCCTCCTCAGTCTTCTTGCATCTTTCCAGCCTTTCAAATCGACTAAGCGCCAAGCCTACTTGTGAAGAGAGGGGTCGTCGGGCTATTGCAGAGTGAAGGAAGGTGTCTTGTCTTGGCCTAGGCCTACTTGGGTCAACACCCATAAAGTGTTGAATATCATTATAGTTTGTTTTTAGTATATATCTTTCTTTTATTTAATCCTGAGGTTTTTTCTAAGAATATCGTATATAGTGTATATAGTATATGTACTTTATTGTCTAATAGACTTCTCTCTTTAGTAAGATTTTTCTTTTCATAATCATAATGTTTCCTTATGATTTTCTTTTTCTAAAAACACAAGTACGATTTTGAATAAAAATCCTTTCTGGTTTGCTTTAGCTTTTCCAGCATTCGCCGCCCCTTCAATAGCCTTTTGCGCGGATCCTGCACCTGCGCTTCCAGACCTCAACGAGATTCCAGTAGGCCTTTCTCCTGCGGAAATAGCCCAATTGCATCGGGAGACTGAAGAGAAGGCCGCCCAGTGTGG